>NC_030426.2:24738698-24996198 GCF_001660625.3 Ictalurus punctatus | reverse complement strand
TATATATATATACACACACACACACACATATATATATATATATATGTGTGTGTGTATATATACACACATATATATATATACACACACATCTATATATATATATATATATATATATATATATATATATATATATACACACACACACATGCACATAAATATATATATATATATACACACATACATATATATATATATATACATACATATATATATATATATATACACACACACACACACACACACATATATATATATATATATATACACATACATATACATATATATATATATATACACACATACATATACATATATATATATATATATATATATATATATATATATATATATAAGCAAATGTATGGAAAACAGGTTGTGATGTGAAGAGACAGGGAAAAGCTATTCAAAATACACTGAATCACTCATGGTTCACAGACGTGCAAGAATAATAAAAATATGTGGATTATGATTGCTGAGCTTCACATTCTTTATTATCTTAGAGATTCTCATTGCTCGGTCTCTTTCTAAGTGCATTTTGTTAATAATTAGCCGCCTCTAACCAGCAGCAGGCCACGTGTGCTGCCTTATCTCTGTGTTAATAACTGTATACGGAGTCATAATCTGTTCAGGAGTCAGTTTACTTAGTGCAAGGATGAATGTGCAAGCTAAACCATAATCACACGGGATCTGCCTGGGGTTATTACATGCATTCAAACCCGCCCTGCTACTAAATCTCAGTACAGCAGAAACATGTCATGATACATGGCTGGGTAAAGAACCGCATACACTCATGAGTGTGTATGCCTCAGTCTACTACTGCAAAACCCAACCAGAAAAAAAAAAGTGAAAACCATAATAAAAATTCATTGCATAAAAATAATAACGAAGAATTCTTGCTATATGTGTGACAAATCACATAACTTCAAACTTTTTCTGCTTCTACAGGAAGGAAATGTGCAGATGCTATTCCTAGAAATAGGTGTGTACTCAGTTTCCTGGAGGAACCTGAACCCTGTGGACCTTTAAATCTAACACGTGTGTGTGCAAGCACAAGAGACAACGAGGCACAGAGACAGAGTGTGTCACTGAAGTTAAATAAGACATGTCCAGTTCACATCAGTTTGCAAAATAGGCAGGATGAAGTCAGGTCTGGAAGAATAAAACATAAATAAACCGGAGAGTCCGGTACAGTTCTTTAATAAACACGGCCAAGAACTGCATACTTTTACAGACAAGATCTTATTTACACACCGCTAACTGCTTCAAGCAAAACTTATAAACTTACGTCAGTTCTGTGATTATATCTTCCTGCCAAAAACGAGCACATGGATGTGCAGAGAGCCTTGAAGATCAGATCGTAGCCTTGACGATTCTTAAGCTTGTGGCCAGAAAAGTGCACAAAATATATCAAGTGCTCTGTATCGTGTGGATGGATGAATTAGCCACGAATAGCACTACTGTGATGAGAATGACATCTCTGTGATACTGTATTATTTAAAAAATTGTACTAGGTTTCAGCTGTGAAGGCTGCGTTTGTTGTTAATAAGGATAAACCAACATGAAGACCAGAGAGCTGTCTATGGGAGAGAAGCAAGCCATTTTGAAGCTGAGGAAAGAGGGAAACTCTATCAGAGCCATTGCACAAGCATCGGGCATAGCCAATACAACAATCTGGAATGTCCTGAAAAAGAAAGAATCCCCTGGTGTACTAACAACCAGACATGGAACAGGTTGGCCAAGGAAAACAAATCAAACAACAACTGAAAGAAGCTGTAGTACAAGCCTGGAAAAGCAACACACGCAAAAGAATAATGCAACAGTTTGGTGATGTCAATGGGTCAGTGAATTTACTTTAAGGCTATCTGTTCCATTACTTTTGCTCACCTAAAAATTGGGTGGTTTGCCACAAAAGGTGCCATGTTCTAAGTTGTTTAACACGTCTAGATGCAAATATGAGGAAATCTGAAATTCTGATCTGTCGTCTCATATTCATCTTTTGATCTCAAAACCAAATGTCTTCAACGTATAGCGAAAATAAACGAATTAGCCTTGCTGTTCCAATATTTTCAGAGGGGACTGTATTTTAGTTCTATTACCAAGGCCAGCTTGGGTAAATGTCCTACAAGGGCTAAGCCCTCCGTCTCATTCAAGCACAAAGTACTCCGTTTCTGACATCCACATCATTACTGACTAGGCTGAAGTGGATTCTTTAAAAAAAATAAAATAAAATCAAAATTTGTGGAAGCAAAAGCACATACGATAAGAAACACAATTTTATGAAGAAGCGAGAAGCTGGGCTGGGCCTGATTTCTTTCTTGCCCAGACTATAGATTCCTGCAGCTTGTCCGTGCCAATCGTGTCAGGTGTTTACACAGAGTAACACACCCCCTCGATTTGAACACACTTTGTCCGATGAAAGTACAAATTACGCAATAGGACAGACGACAGAACCTTTTGGTTTGAACGAAAGGCTTATAACTGTTCCGTTCATCATGTTTGGTGTTCAGAGAAACAAGGCATGGACTCAGTAGAGCATTAAAGACTTGAAACACTTCTGTCTTTAAGTGTGTCTCATTCTTAGCATGCCACTGATGAGACCTTGATATACGATGCACGGCTTAACCCGAGCACTTTGATCATCAAGCGTTGGGCGGCTGTGGATCAGGTGGTAGAGCGGGTTGTCCACTAATCGTAGGGTCGGCGGTTCGATTCCCACACGACGGCCCACGTGACTCCACATACCGAAGTGTCCTTGGGCGAGACACTGAACCCCGAGTTGCTCCCGATGGCATGTTAGCGCCTTGCATGGCAGCTGTGCTACCGTGAATGAGAACCAGTGTTAAGCGCTTTATAAGTGCACACCATTTACCATTTTAACCGCTCTTGAAAAATCATGTGACTGCTAGACATCTCAGCTAGTCATAAATAACGAAAACAACAAACTGCATACAATCTCTATGCTTCGGAAATGAACAATCATAATGCTTACACTCAGCACTGTACTACGAAATCCATGACTCAGCAGGTTTGTGTGTGTGTGTGTACGAGTGTGCGGTGTTTCATATCAGTAATTCCACTAAGCTTCTCGCGTGAGCATTTTATTTAGCTTTATTGCGCAACATGCACAACCATTTTTTTTTTCTTTCTGAAAGGATGTCCTCAGTGTGCAGAACTGTTTATATGAATATACTACATGAAGTCAGCACTTAACGTGTGTTCTTTAGCGCTATAATGGTGTTTATGGTTACGTGGTGATTATCTGTCGGAGGGGTTGCTGATGTGGCCTTCCTACAGGTAAACACATCAATACACACACACACACTTACATTTATAGGCACAGGATACATAAACAGTAATCTTTCCAGAATATTCTGTTGATGTCTGAGTTCTACTTTCATCTGCTGGTAAAAACAAAACATGTCAAGACTGCTGACACACTGAAAGTGGGTAAGAGGTTAAATGTCCTCAAGGTGGGTAAAGTCTAAAGTTAGCCTGCCATATTACGCATATTTTCGCTGGAAAATGCTGTGTGGGGGAGAAATAAGTCCCTGATGACTTCACATTTATTTTTACCACTCCAGTGTCCTGAGGCAAGACTGTAGCTATAGAGTAAGGACGTTAAGGCAAGACATTAACAGGTAGAAACAAACAAACAAACAAAAAATTGGTTATGCCAATCATTTCTCATTAGATTTTGGATAAATTGCATCGATAACGTTTAGTAATAAAAATCTCATACCCGACAGAAAAAATCTGAAAACCTAGCAACTTTGATGAAGGATTTAAGCTCCACCCACTTCACATTATGACGTACACATACACCAATTTTCCCATGAACCACAGTTATTAGAGTGTGTATTTTGGAATAAACAACAACAACAACAGCAACAACAAAGTAATTTCCCTTTTACATTCAGAACCAAAAAGTTCTAGATTAGCTTCATTCATGAAATTCCTCGTCCTCATTCCCATCCCGTATTCAGTAGATTATAAAAGAGGAATTTCCCAAAATGTCAATTAGATCTTGGTGTTTTTCTTGTTTTTAAACAATGCATTATCATTTAGTGCTGGATGGTGCTCGTAAACAAACTATGAATCCCTACAAGTGTTACGAAGAAGCTGGCTGTTCTTGTTGTCGTAGACGTAGTCATTTTTTGTGAGACTTTGTGTGAGGGCAAAAGCGGTCCTATTATCAGTAGTGACAGTGTTGGACAAATCATAAATTCGTTAGCTAGCTCAAAGTAAACGCTCCAGTGTGCTTCCTAGTCCTATATTTTGGTTATCTGAGTCGGAAAACCTAACTCACCCAGCTACAAAGTGTTAGCTAACGATGTAATAATGTATGGAAGGCTAATTCGCTAGTCACGTGCGTGAATCCAGACATAAATCTTTTTAGAAACTCTCACACTTTGGAATTGACGTGGACATTCTTCTTTTTCTAAGAAAGTGGTGTGAAAAATGACACAGCGTGTTAGCAAAGTTAGCAAAATTTAGTGTTTCTTTTCACATCACACATAAAAGTCTAGATGGAACCTTTTTAGTAAAAGCCAGTGTGTGTAGTGCAGCAGGTGGCGGGATTCCGAGCAAAATAGAGTTACAGCACCTGGGTACAGTACGTTGTACGACTGTGAAACACATTTTGTTTAAATATACATACGAAATATAAACATTTGTTTGGAGAAAGTCAAAAGCGATTAAAGTTTTTTTTTTGTTGTTGCTTTGCGTGGGTGTTGAAGAAAGAAGAAAAAACTAGCTAGCATACTAGCCTACAGAATGAATTAAAAGCTAACAGACGACCAAATCTCTTTTTTGTCCGTTCTTGAGTACAAGGATGGTTGGATACCAAGGTAAATGCACGTAAATTATTGTTAACCATTATAAATAAAAATATTAACACACACACACACACACACACACACACACACACACACACACACACACACACACAACTAGACAGAAGACATGGTTAATGACGTGTGCGACAGACTACTAAAGTAAAATATGACATTGATGCTATACTGTCATTTACTGTCTGTCCTAATACGAGCCCTATAATTGATTACACACTTAGTATTACCTGACACACACACACACACACACACACACACACACACACACACACACACACACACAACCTTTGCTTATAGTTATTTCGAAGGGACTTTGCTCTTTCCTTGAGGACATGAGGTGAACAGAAACTGTGAGAGTAGGCCATGTAAGAAATGCACAGATGCTAATCTTACAGTCAGACAGAACTCGTGTTATTTAAGACTCCTCGACACTTCTTCCCATTCCATGACATTGTCAGGTCCTCATTTTAACATTGTTAGGGTGATTCCATGACTGTCCTGCCATTCAGTCCTTGTAACTATTAAAAATTTAACTTAAAAAATGACTTTCTTTTCTTCTTTAAATAATTTAATAAGTTGTGTTAGCCAATTTCGAGCAACAACATCTCATTTTTAGATTGATCGATGGATAGATAGATAGATAGATAGATAGATAGATAGATACAGTTTCCTCTGAAATTATCGGGACAGCAAGGCCAGTTTAACCCAAACACATTTGGGTTTGAGATCAAAAGATGAATATGAGACGATAGATCATAATTTCAGCTTTCATTTTTTTTTCCATATTTATATCTAAATGTGTTAAACAACTGAGAACATGACACCTTTGGTGGCAGACCACCCAATTTTGAGGCAAGCAAAAGTATTGGAACAGATAGTCTTAAAGTAAATTCAAGTTAATTACACTTAATATTTGGTTGCATGTCCTTTGCTTGCAATAACTGCATCAAGCCGGTGACGGACTGACATCACCAAACTGTTATTTTCTTCTTTTGCGTTGCTTTTCCTGGCTTGTACTGCAGCTTCTTTAAGTCGTTGGTTGTTTCGATGAGTTTCTCCCTTCAGTCTCCTCTTCAGGAGGTGAAATGCTGCTCAACTGGGTGGGTGATTGACTTGGTCAGCCGAAAAACCTTCCACTTTTCCCCTTGATAAAGTCCTTTGTTGAGTTTGTGTTGTGTTTTGTGTCATCATCTTGCTGCATGATAAAGTTCCTCCCAATTAGATTGGATGCATTTCTCTGTAATTTGCGAACAGAATGTTCCTGGAAATTTCTGAATTCTAACCATAACTCTAACCCTAATCAATGAAGATTAGTGAGCGTGTTCCAGAAAGAGCCATACACACCCAAGTCCCGACACTACCTCCACCATGTTTCACAGATGAACCTGTATGTGTTGGATCATGAGCAGATCCTTTCTTTCTCCACACTTTGGCCTTCCCATCACTTTGGTAGAGTTTAATCTTGGTTTGATGCTCCCAACACATGCTTCCCCGTAGGGAAGGTGTTCTCTTAGTGATGTGCTGTGTTTTTTTTTGGGTTTTTTTTTTTGCGCCAAACATATATTTGGTGTTATGGTCAAGTTTGGTTTCATCAGACAATAACACATTCCACATGGTTTCTGGAGATTGGATGTATTTTGTTTTTATTCATTTTTTGGTTAAAAAAAAGGCTTCTGTCTTGCCATTCTACCCCATCGCCCAGAGATACGAAGAATTTGCGAGATTGTTACCACATGTACTGAACAACCAGTAATTGCCAGAAATTGCTGCAGTTCTTTAAATGTTGCTGTAGGCCTCTTGGCAGCATCGCTGACCAGTTTTCTCTGGACATACCTAAAACATCATTGTATATTCCACTAATATGGCTAGCTTTTAATAGCGATCTGTCCCAACTTCTAAACAACCGCATCGCTATCATATCCCACATGTCCACCAGTCATTACATTACATTTACATTTAGCGGACGCTTTTATCCAAAGCGACTTACAAATGAGGAATTACAAGCAAAGCGATATATCAAGCGGAGAACAATACAAGTAGCGCTACCGTACAAGAGCTTTTAATTGAGTTCTAGTCCTGCGTGGTTCCCTAACTACTGGATGACCATGAACATGTTCTTCTGTTGTTTTTGAGCGAAATAAGCTTCAGCTAATTCTGTTAAATGACCTACCTGTTAGTGATGTTTCATTTCCAATATAATTTCCTCAAGAAAAAATTTGGAATGCGTTTTCCATTTTTTTTTTCCATATTACCCTTCATGCTAGATTATTCAAAAATATATATATATTTTTTTTGTACTGTGAGTTACAATGACTGATAGAAGTGATGGATCAGCAATTAAGACCCTGGGTTACTGATCAGAACGTCAGGGATTTCGAGCCCCAGCACCACCAGCCCTTGAGCAAGGCCCTTAACCCTGTCTTCTCCAGCGGTGCTGTATCGGGTCTGACCCTGTGCTCTGACCCCAAATTCCTAACAAGCTGGGGTACGTGAAGAGAAGAATTTCACTATACAGCGATGCACAGGTGACAAATAAAGGCTTTCTTCTCATTTCGTTCTTTCTATTTGTATACAAAAAGTTTAAAAACACACACGCAGCTGTACAGCTGCACAACTTTGAGACGAATCCTCCTCTGATGTGCCAGAGAACACAGTTAATAGAATTAAATGTTAAAACGGATTACATTTAAAGCACAAAGAAAGTACCTGAGCGCATTTCTCAGACTGCAAGAGAAAGCTGCTGAAATCTGACTCTGATAACAGAAGCACACAAGACTTATTTGTGGTGCTTGAGAAAGAGACTCCTGTCTGTTTGGAGCCAATGATGGAACATCTGCTTTGGCAAGCTCGGTCTTGACTGCTGGGTCGTTGAGTTCAGTCACTAATCGATCAGGTTTTGTGTGTTCTGGCGGGTATTATGGAAAAACGCCAACAGAGTCAAAGTGCAAAATCACAGTATAAAGTATATAGAGCTGCGCTGCTCTTCACATGTCTAATCTAGTGGATGTAAACAAGCATGCTGCAACTGGAATGATCTGAGACTGCTGGAACAAAACTTCACGGCTGAACCCGTATATTTTAAATGACACATCTGTTTAATTAAACCCATTACTGGGTTTTTCCTGGCTTGAAATGCCTCCATCGTTGTGCCTTCACGTTTAGATTTTGCAGATGAGGGCGACAGTCTGCCATGTTCTCATGAGTAGAATAGATTAAAATATACCTTTATTGTGACAAGTCGTCTATTGTCTCCATGAAAATATTTCCGAAATGTAGAAAATGAAATGTGGGTGTTCTGTAACAAGACAACCGTCCAAGACACAACGTATTTCAGACATTTTCTGCCCCAAAATACAATACAATACATTTCAGTATAATAATATTAATAATAATAATAATAATAATAATAATAATAATAATAATATGGACACCCATTGTTCCTTTTTAACATAAAGCAATACGTTTAAAATGCATAAGCAATACAGAAATAGATTTTGGTTTAACGTTGGCCTACAACAGTCTACAACAGCAACTGACTAGACTACCGGTCAAAAGTTTGTGGACACCCGACTGAAATGTTTCTCATGATGGTCATGATGGTTGAGCTGAAGGTGTGTGATTAAATGTTTGAAATCGGTGTCGTAGATACATACGCAATCGTCCCGACGTATTCGTTTCTTTCATTAGGAAACTAACATTTTATTTACAAATTATATTTTTTAAACGGACGACTCGGAGAGAAATATTTCCCGAAAAGCAGCCGATAAGAGTCCGGCGGTCGGTGTGAACTCCTTTTAATACTGCTTAAAAAGCATCTCGGGGAAATTCCTCAAGAAATCGCTCGAGAAAGCGCCAAGAATACATTTCTGGAAATTCTAGGCGAAAAGGGCGTCGACTTTGAAGATGCTAAAATATAAACATTTTTTACATTTATTTGGGATTTTTTTATTTCTTTTTATCACAACACGATTCCCATAGTTCCATCTGTGTTACTCCAGAGTTTTGATGACTTTATTATTATTACGAAATGTGAAAAAATTCAAATAAAGAATGAGTGTGTCTAAACTTTAGACCGGTAGTATATGTTCGTCCAGTGTCTGAAAGAAGCAGTCCATGAACATTGTTTACGTTGCCTTACGTCGTTTGTCTAACGTTAATAGTAACACATTATCATCTAGCTGTCTATCTCATTGCCGTATAACTTTATTTGAAGGAAAGCAGGAGACTGGATCAGCGAGTTCTGCCCGTTGTAGCTAGACCATTCAAATTTAAAATGGCATCACAAGACCAGAATATCCAAAACAACATTTTGGGTCGTTACCAAATTAACACGATAATAAAGCCAATAACCCAACTGAATTACCCAATATGTGTAACCCAGCGGCTTGTTTAAAATAAACATCCCGACTTTTTCTTAACAGTGCACCTAACGTCTAGGGGCGTGTCTGTCCGCGATGCAGGATAGACTGGTATGAAATAGACTGGTATTTGGAGCATTCCCTCTATGACTCCCTCTATCTTGATTAGAGCCCCAGTCCCAGCTGAAAAGAAGCAGCCCCATAACATGATGGTGCCACCACCATGCTTTACCGCTTTACCATGGGTATGGTGATGTGATAAGCTGTCTTGTGTGTGTACCAAACATATCTTTTAGAATTATGCCCAAAAAGTTCTAGATGTGAGTTCATCAGACCATAACACATTTTCCCCTCATGGTTTGGGGTTATTTACTGTAGGTAGGCTTGGATGGTTTTTCGTTTTGTCTGTTTGTTCGTTTGTTTTTTCATGAGAAAGGGCTTCAATCTAGAGATTGTTGTCACATGCAGGGAGTGAGCAGTACCTCCCAGGTATTCCCGCAGCTCCTTTAATGTTGCTGCAGGTCTCTTGGCAGCCTCCCTGATAAGTTTTCTTCTAGTCTTTTCCTCAATTTTTTGGAAGGACATCCTGTTCTTGGTGAAGTCAACCGGCGCGTCACATTTTCTTCAACGTTTTGGGAATTCTTCTGCACCCCTCTCCTGACTGATCCATTTCGACGGTGCGTTCCTGTACATGCTTTGCAAGCTCTTCGGCTTCAGCAGTCAGATGAAACCGAGAAGATGTCAAGATAATCTTACAGAAACATCTGATCTTTTGATCGGAATCGCTTCATCGATGTCAGGCGTATGATGATTACGCCTGAACATACACTTGAATGTGATTGGTTAATTCTGAACACGCATGCCCCGTTATACACTTATATACACTTGGTGTACACTTATGTAACCAGATCATGTTTCTTTTGCTTCCTTAAAACATTTCTATTTGTTTTTGTTTTTTTTACTCGACATTTGTTGATATGATTATATCTTGGTTTCATTCTTTACATCACAGAAACTTGCAGTTTAAAAAGGGGTGTGTAGACTTTTATATCGACTCTATCGACATAAGATACTTCTCATTCATGCATGCTGTATAAGATGGATTAACTCCCTAATTAGTGCTCTGTTTTGTAGCACACCCCCCTTTAAAACTCCTCTCTCATTCACCGCGTGTGTTAAAGACAGGGAGGAGGTGAGAGGCTGAGATTGATGTATTTAGTAGTGCAGGGAGAAAATTCCATGGTGTCTGTCGAAGTGAGCGTGTGAGTGTGTGAGTGCGTCGCTGGCTGACTCACCGTATGGACTGCAGTGGAAATTTACCGAATCCTCAAGCTTAGTGTGTGCTGCATTTTCTTTCTTTCTTTCTTTCTTTCCCCTGCCAAAAAAAACCCTCCCAAATAACAGAGAAAAAAAGGTTTCCTTGTGCTTACTGAGATTAAGCAAAGGTCCTCACAATGATAATAAGACAAATGTGTGTGTGTGGGTGTGTGTGAGACAGATAGATTCTGTCTTCGGGTAAGAATGAAGTTTTTTTGAGTCACAGTGGGATTGGGTCTGTGAGCAGAGTGCGAGCAGTGTGTTCTCTGCACAAACACACTGCTGTGAGACATTATTCAAGCATTCTTAGTCACATTATCCCACCTCTGGTGCTGATCTGTAAATCCAGCTAGTCTTCTTGTCCCTCTTTTGTGCTCGATCTGTTATTAGTGCACTGTGCTGTTCTTTGTCGCCTAATCCACGGTCTTAGTGCGTTAGTACCGGACATTATGTAACCCTGACCCCAAGACCCCGTCACACACACACTCTCTCACCAATACAGACATAACCATAACCCCACAGGCTTTCCACATCACCTCTGTGTGTGGTGTGTTATTTAGCCTGGATGAATAATCCTGCAGGTGTGTGTGTGTATTTATTTAAATACTATTCGAAGATCCCCATTTACATGTAGTCATTTACACTACATGTATCATAATGTTCTCTCTATCTGTGACATCCATCTTCTATACCGCTTATCCTTTTCAGGGTCACGGGGAACCTAGAGCCTATCCCAGGGAGCATGGGGCACACCCTGGACAGGGTGCCGATCCATCGCAGGGCACAATCACATACACATTCATACACCCATTCATACACTACGGACACTTTGGACACGCCGATCAGCCTACCATGCATGTGTTTGGACTGGGGGAGGAAACCGGAGCACCCAGAGGAAACCCCTGCAGGTGTGAGGCGAACATGCTAACCATGCTAGCCACCGTGCGCCCTTATCTGTGACACGTTATAGGATTATTTATTGTAATGCTTGTATGAAAAAAGGACGGTTTTATTCATCATACGTTACAGTAACAAATCTATTATGCCAAATTTCTACCATTTATTTATTTATTTTTTAAATTTCCAACAGCACTGTACGACAATCAGGTTAATTACGTGATCCTCCTTGCCAGGTTACAGTGAGTGTCAAACACGGGCATGTGGGTGGAGCTAGAAATATCGCAGATTATTGATTGGCCAAACACAAATAAAGTCCGCAGTCAAGCTAGTATTTTTGGCATAAAACAAAAAAAAGACTTTTGGGACACCTGGTAGATAAAAACAGTATTATGTGCTAGTTCTTACAGAACCGTACGACATTACGGTCTTCAGTCGGGTCAAAAATCTTCCAGTTGCGTACGATTCATGTAAAACCAAATAAGATCTCGACGTGCTGGTGTAGGTTTTTAATTTGTAGTTGGACAAGTGGATTCAACAGTCAGAAAAAGAACTTAGTATATTTCAACTTAATATTCTTCACGGTGGTGTGATTCACCTTAATGGGATCCCACTACACACATCAGCCGAGGGCCGATCTGTCTGTCTGTCTGTCTGTCTGTCTGTCTGTCTGTCTGTAGAACAGTTTTTACTAGGCGGACTAATTAGTGTACACGGATGACAGATTTTCAAAATCAGAAAGTCAATAAAATGCCGAGCTATAACTCTCCTGCTAGAAGTAACAGCCAGTGATTTGCAGAAGGAACAAACACAGTGTGATACATGCGGAACTTTGTTAGAAGAGGACGAGGATCGTGCACTTGTTCGTTTGCCTTAGTCTGCATTAAACGCACTTAACGAGCTCGTCATATGTTCTTACGTTATGTTAGCTACGACTTCCATGGAGTTCTGTTGGGAATCCAAGGCCTATGAAGTGAGTGTGTATATTGAATGGAAAATGTTTTGAGGTGGAGAAGCACTAAAATGTGTGTGTGTGTGTGTGTGTGTGTGTGTGTGTTAATATGTCTGTGTGAGAGTATATGTCACTAATGGCGCTGACAGTAGGTGCCATTATCGAATATATGCAGTGAGAAGTTATACTGCGGGAGTGTGTGTGTGTGTTAGTGTGTGTGTGTGTGTGTGTGTGTGTGTGTGTATAAAAAGTCGATTTTGCAGCCTCGGTGCCCTTGTGTCCTCAGTAGCAACAGAATTTCTGCTCTGTTCCTGAAAGTCTGCAGTCTGAATCATTACTGCACTCGCACGAAGTGCGTCAGCTCGAAGATTCACACTGACGTCAGGCGCCCATGCTGCAATGTCACTATAGTCACACACACACACACACACACACACACACACACACACACGTATACACACACACACACTCCCGCAGTATAACTTCTCACCACATATATTCAATAATGGCACCTACTGGCAGTGCCATTACTGACATATACTCTCACACAGACATATTAACACGCACACACACACACACACACACACACACACACACACACACACGGTTTTCTTACTATCCTTATGAGGACCTCCGATTGACATAATTAGCAGTACAAATAATTAATGTTAAGCTAAATCTATCTATCTATCTATCTATCTATCTATCTATCTACAGTATATATATATATATATATATATATATATATATATATATACTGTAGATAGATAGATAGATAGATAAAACTCTAGGCATAACCTCAGTAACCTTTTTAAAAAGTAAATATTTAATTTGTTTTATTTTTAAAATATATATATATATATATATATATATATATATATATATATATATATATATATATATAGATAGATAGATAGATAGATAAAACTCTATCCATAACCTCAGTAACCTTTTTTAAAAGTAAATATTTTGGCTGTTTAAATTTTAAATAAAAGCTTCAGTTTAAAAACTAAACAAAACCCAGTCATATATTCATATATATGTCATATATTCCTGTCCTTGTGGGGACATTTGGTCTCTACTCACAGAGACGCACGCGTAAATAATTAACCTTACATCTATTTAACGATATGAAGTCATATGATGAATTTGTGGAAAAAATGTACGTTTTTTTTTTTTTCCAGGTATTGTTTATTTTTATTGTTGCTTTTAATGTCATGTTTTAGACAATTCATTTATTAGCACGTGTTCATATTTCACATATAGGGACTTTTATTTATCACATACAGTATATGATGCGTTTACTTGAGTTCACATGCACAATCACACATTACTCGCATAATCGCACGTGGAAAGAAAAAACACGCACATTTTCCATCGAGGCGTGCTCATAGCTTGAAATCCTCTGCGATCTACAACATCTCCTACTCCTCACGTGAACGTCGCTTAACGTGTTTAATGCAGACGCGCTCGCATCTCGCCTCGGCGCTCTAAATATAGCAGTGCAGCACCGCGACGCCGTGAGACGCATTCAGATGCGATCGTTCCTCTCTAAACAGGATTCGACCGCAGAAGAAAGGAGAAGGACGGAAAACCGTAACGCTTACGGACATTTCACACGTGCCGACGGACATTTCACACGTGCTGACGTTTTTCCACTGTAATATGTGATCATGTGACAAACATATGACAAATAAAACCCCATGCCCTGCATATGAAAATCAAAATTGTGAAATATGAAGTGAATAAAAGCCACGTGTGTGTGTGTGTGTGTGTGTGTTACTGAAATAAATATTAATGAAAGCAACAGCGCAGCGGAAGTGGTGTACGACTAAGCGCATTCGATGTGTGAGAAACAAACGATCGACGGTGACACATCTCCCAAAATGAGTATTTAGTCTTGTTAATAACACGTACACGATGAAGGATGAGACATTCCTCTCCCGTGTGAATGGACGATGATGTCAGTGTGATGATGTCCATATGAATGATAAACACTGAAGGATTATCCCAGTGTTTCCGGGAAGTTCTTAACCCACGGTACGTGTAGTATGGGTCGTTATTACAGGTAGGAATTACTTTGAAGATAAGTGATGTGATGTGAGAGTATTCAAAAAAAAAAAATGAAAGAGCATTAAAGGTGTGAGGATGAGACAGACATGAGTGAAAATCTTTTCTACGTATACGCCAGCGTGTCAGGAAGTCGCTTGATGCCGGAGGACGCTATTTGCCTGTCTGAAAGGGGTGAGGGGTGTGAGATGTGAGCTGAAGGAAAGTGTAAACCGCACATTTTGTGTGAACGTACATGATACATGTGTGAACTATGCAATTTGTGCATTCAGTTCTGACTGTATGACAGACAGAAATATTATGGCGCGTGTGTGTGTGTGTGTGTGTGTGTGTGTATTTATTTTATTTGTGCCCGTCATCAATCTGTGTGTGGCTTCCATTGATAAAAAATCGTGTGAGTGATGTGGAAGAGGAAAGGGAGGAGAGCACGGTATGGCGTGGGACGAAGGGTCTAAGTCGGAGGGTCGTGATTTTAGACGCAGGATCGAAGCGTGTAGACGAAGCCCGCTTTATCAGGATTGATCAGAGCGCTAATCTTCTAAGCGTGTGATGAAAGACTGATTGGGGGGGGAGGGGGGGGAGCAATTTAACTAGGAACTGAAAAACAAAACACAAACCGACACGACACGACACGGAGAGAAACACAAAAGGTTCAAGAAAAATGCTAATGAGGGGTACTGTGAGGAGCCGGTGGAGACACTTGGACGACCATGAGAACAGAAAACAAAAACAGGAAAGATTGACCATATAAGGAAAGTGGTGCAGGGAAAAACGAGACATTTCGTGGTATAACATCAAATACAGTTTTCATTTCAGGTACATTAGGATGCACCGTATACACCAATCAGACATAACTTTAAAACCATCTGCCTAATATTGTGTAGATCCCCCTTGTGTCGCCAAAACAGCTCAGACCCTTTGAGGCACGGACTCCACAGGACCTCTGAAGGTGTGCCGTGGTGTCTGTCACCATTTCCTGTAAGTTGTCATGAGGGGCCTCACTGCATCGGACTTGCTTGTCCAGCACGTCCTGCAGATGCTTGATGAGATTGCGATCGGGGGAATTTGGAAGCCAAGTCAACCCCTTGAACTCTATTATCGTGTTCCTCAAACCATTCCTGAACAATCCAACTGAATTAGGGGAAACCCGTCGAGCCGTAGACCCCCTCGCCGGTTCACTGGTTGTCCTTCCTTGGACCACTTTTGGTAGGTATTAACCCCTGCATACCGGGAACACCCCACAAGACCTGCTGCTTTGGAGATGCTCTGACCCGGTCGTCTAGCCATCGCAATTTAACCCTCGTCAAAGTCGCTCAGATCCTTACGCTTCCAACGCATCGCCTTTGAGAGCGGACAGTTCACTTGCCGCCTAATCTGTCATCCCACCCCTTAACAAGTGCCACCGTAACGAGATCACCGATGTCATTCACGTCACCTGTCAGTGGTTTTAATCATATGGCTGATAGGTGTATGTAGGCTATTTGGCTATAAACGTAAGAATGCCCCAAAAACAATTCAGGTAGCTGATCTGAATCAACCGGAAAAGCTGTTGATGATTAAAACATGACATGGATATGAATCAAATAGCGTATATGGAAAGATTCAGCCTTTTTGCATGATTTGTGACATACTTGTACTGTATATTATGATTTACGTGCATATGATTTGTCTTGAGTCTCTTCGCTTGGGAGCGGGAGCAAAGAGCGACGGATTTAAAGAGTGAACTGAGGTTAAATTTAGATTGGAGCTCATGACAGACCTCATATTTACCTTCAGAGCTTTCATGCCAAAGACCTCGTATATATGTGTGTGTGTGTGTGTGTGTGTGTGTGTGTGTCTGCATGCGCCCCAGTGCTGATTCATCATTCCTGTTATGCGCTCCTTTAACTCTGTGGTGCGCCGGCGGTCCAGACCAGTTGGATTGTGGGTATATTCCGAGTGTAACATAATGTGCTCTTGACTTTTGGCTCGGAGCGAAGACTCCAGACTCTGGTTATGGATACTCGACTCCTATCCTGTTCTGCCTCATTAAAATATTCCTCGCTGTCACTTTCATGACCTCCTTTTAAAATGATTAGTAGAGGAGCAGTATATTTTAGGTCAGGTCATCTGTCGTGTGTATCATCCTGTTTTGTGATTTAAAAAAAACAAACAAACAACTTCATGTACTTTTACCATGTAGAGGCACGCGCTGCTTATTTACCATATGCTCCAGGGCCATTTTTATCTATTTACTACTACATTTTGAAATCTTGATGTCCTGGGGTTGACCGGCGATGTAACAGAACACATATATGCATACGTTTACACACATACGCCCACAAGACAACCCATGTCCAAGTCCAAGGATTTCCAAGAACACCAGGAACTTTTGAACATCTGTTAAAAACACATACTTTTCCAGCTGGCTCAACAGAACACGACACACACACACACACACACACACACACACACACACGCTGGCTTTTCTTTTCACCTCCTATGTATCCTCATGAACGTCTTTGTGTACACAGTTGCTTTTTAATGATCTTCCCATGACCTCTTGTCTGTCAAAATTCTTTGCTGAAGACACACACGTGGCCCATGGTTCTGCACGTGCTCAGAGTGTTTTCATAACTGCGGGGCATGTGTGGATCCAGTTAATGTACAGTTCCACAAAATGATTATCGAGCTGCCAGAGCTGTGAGATAAAGGGGTCACTGGAGACATATGAGGAAAATGCATGAGGCAGAGTGGCTTGTGACATTAGAGTAGGGCTGTAACCAAATACAAACACATTATTCAGAATAAACACACACACACACACACACACATACATATATATATATATATATATATATATATATATATATATATATATATATATAGGCACACTATTATTATTATTATTATTATTATTATTATAAAAAAGCATGCAAGAGGAAGGTTTTTACTTTCATATGGGTGAGTGGTCATACAGAGTGGCTTACAAAAGTATTCAAGCCCCCTGGAATCCATCAGACTTGTCTGCGTAACAAAAGATAAATACACACATTTTTCTTGTCGGGATTTGATTAAAAAATTAAGCGAATTAAGACTTGCAGAAATATTGGCCCCCCCCCACCACCCCACCACCCCCGACCACACCTAGATCCAAGGAGCTCGGAAAGAAAGATATTGCTTTTACAATGCCAGGCCATACCGCAAAAATAACAGCATCTCTACCGTAAAACTATCTGCCAGGAAGAACGGGCGTAACAGACGGAGAAAGAGATCGGCGTCGCGTTACTTCCATACGTAAAACAAAGAGACAAAAAAAAAAAAAAAAAAAAAGGAGACCGTGGTGAACCTCTGTAATGATGGGCAAGTATTATATTTGTGCAGTACTCACGTCGCCTTTCGGAATGAAGTATTCGCACATGCATATTAATATTTCATAAACAGTTAATAACCTGGTAGCGCTGCTATGGCGACTAGTTGCTAGCTACACCTGCAGAACACCCGACACTGTCAGAGCGAAGAAGAAAACTAGCATGGCTACTAAGCAAAAACTCTCTCCTCCATCTCCCTAGCCGTGGATCATCCCGCTTATACCAGTATGTCATTAATGTTTGCAGTGCAAAATTTGACTGGAAGGATAAAAATAACGGTTGGTTTTCGTTCGCTATTTTGAATTCTGCCGCTCGAAATCATACGCAGAGATTAAGTAGTGCGATACGATTACATTTATCTGAATGAACTATAATGCGCATGTGTGTATTACCTGCGTCTGTGCCGCATCTCTACTAATAAATACCGAAGCTGTGAGTTTAACTGTACGTTACTATGGTTACAGCTGTTTATAGGCAGTGCATTAATTTAATTAATTAAACTGACTGGAATTATACGGTTTTAGCGAACACCTTCCAGCCAATTAGAATCGAGTGTTCAGACAGAGCAGGATATGAGATAAAGATAAACTCATAACTTTATAATGATCCGAGAAACTCTTTTTTTTTTTTTTTTTTTTTTTGTGCAAAAATTTTGCTCAAACTGCATTGGCACTTGCAATTGGTCAATTTATAGGCTGAATCTATAGACTGTAAAACCGGCTACGTTCAATTAACTCCCAAAATTTGAGGAAACTAATGACCTTAAAGTTTTTACGTTATAAATAAATCCATTTCTTTTTAATTTCTTAAGGTAATTAGTTTCCTCAAAATTTTTGGAGTTAATTGAGCTGAGCCGGTTTTACTGTGTATCTGGACAAATAGGAAGTTTGTAGTTTGCGTGCAAGTTGTTGATCAAAGTGACTGAAATAGTAGTTTCCACAAGCTTCTTGTAGGAAGAATGTAGGAAGACACGCGCGCACACACACACACACACACACACACACACGTCAGTGGAAAAGCAGTGGGTGTGACTCTGTCACAAGGAGAGATAGACCTACTGTAACTGACACTATAGCTGTGACCCTACACCTTCTGAGGAAGTGAAGCAGAAGGAGCGTGTGTGTGTGTGTGTGTGTGTGTGTGTGTGTGTGTGTGTGTGTGTGTGTGTGTGTGTGTGTATCTGGAAGACAATGTCTCTGTGTCTGTGATTTTTACATGGCTTTTAGTTTTCATGCTTTATTTATTTAAACTGCCAGCTCATACTGTATGACGAAACCATGTGTGTTCTGTGTTGTGAGGGTGGGGGTTGGGGGGGGGGGGGGGGGGGGGGGGGGAGAACAAGAGAGGTGATGTGGGGTTTACGGAGGAATTGTGTTTGGTTTTCTGAGCATAATATTTGCACAAGAGTGAGAAAGTGTCAGCTGTGGTGTGACGGAGTAGGTTACTTGATATATTTATTGTGCAGTGATCATTTCCATCACAACACATGACCTTTTAGTTTTTTTTTGTAGCACGGCGCTGTTTGGATTCTGGATTCTGATTGGTCAGAAGGTGTTTATTAATTTTCTATAAAAGCTCAATAGTGGCAATAGCGCAAGTGCAAATTTAACGCTAGTAATTAAAGTTTTAACAAAGAAAAACGTGGAATTTTGGATAAGGCGACGTTTTATGTATCTATTTAACAGTTATGGATGTTAAACAGGCGACTGTTTAGCGCTGTGTAACAAAACCTTTTCTTTTAATAACACTTATTAAGCGTTCGGACGCTGAGTGAAGACACCAGTTGGTTGAGTTTAGCGAGCGGAATTTTCCCCCATTCATCCGTTATGCATTTCTTCAGCTGCGCAGCTGTACAGCGCCTTTATTGCCTTATTTTGCGCTTTATAATGCACCACACGTGCTCAATAGGAGATGGGTCAGGACTGCAGCGGACCACGCTCGCACCCGCACTCTCTGTTTACACGACCATGCGCTCGTAATCCGGGCAGAATGTGGTTTGTTGTTGTCCTGCTCTGGATGGCAGCGTATGTTGTTCCAAAATGTGTACATATCTTTCTGCATGAATGCTGCCCTCACAGATGTGCAAGTTACCCCTGCCATATGCACCGACACGCCCATATACCATGACAGACGTTGGATTATGGACCTGACGCTGATAACAGCTCGGACGGTCCTCTTCCTCTTTGGCCCGGAGAACACGACGGCTGTTTTATCCAGAAACTATTTGAAATGTCGACTCGTCGGACCACGAAACACGACTCCATTGTGCTACTGTCCATCTCAGATGAGACCGAGCCCAGATAACTGGGCGGAGTTTCTGTACAGTATTGATGTGCGGCTTCCGCTTTGCATAGTAAAGCCTTAACTCGCATCTGTGGATGCAGCGGCGGATGGTGTCAAGTGACAAAGCTTTACTGAAGTATTCCCGAGCCCATGTCGAGATTACAGACTCATGACGCTTTTTAAGACGGTGACATCTGAGGGATCGGAGATCACGCGTGTTCAGAAGTGGTTTGCGTCCTCGCCCTTTACGTACCGAGATTTAACCGGATTCCTTTCATCTTTTAATTAAGAAGAAGAAGCCTTTATTTGTCACATGTACATTACAGCACAGTGAAATTATTTTCTTCGCATATCCCGGCTTTTAGGAAGTTGGGATCAGAGCTACAGTGCCCCTGGAGCAGAGAGTGTTAAGGCACTTGCTTGGCAGTGCTGGGGCTTGAACCCCCGACCTTCTGATCAGTAATCTTATCAGCCTCAACCATTGAGCCACCACCTATATCGTGTAGAAGGTGAAATGCCCAAAATCCTACCGATGTGTCTTTGGGGAATGTTCTTCTCAAAGTGTCGGATTATTCTCTGACGCATCAGTTGGCAGATCGCCGAGCCTCGACCCGTCCTCGCTCTTGAAGGACTAGGCTTTTTTTGGAGGCTCCTTATATACTCTGATTAGACGATTACCCTACCTGTTTCACCTCACCTTCTTA
Source organism: Ictalurus punctatus (assembly GCF_001660625.3). Classification (NCBI taxonomy): domain Eukaryota; kingdom Metazoa; phylum Chordata; class Actinopteri; order Siluriformes; family Ictaluridae; genus Ictalurus; species Ictalurus punctatus. The sequence continues at coordinate 24,975,417 of NC_030426.2, read as the reverse complement.
TTTCAACTTCTCACGTCGCTATCAGTCCTAAATCGCCCCTGTCCCAACTTTTGTGGAAAGTGTTGCATGCATCAATTTCAAAACAAACGTTTACCTTCAAAAAACTATGCAGTCGATTACGTAAAACATCAAATACCTCGTCTTTATATCGTTTTTTTTTTTTTTGTTTAAATACAAATCAAAGCACATTTACGAATCACTCCTCTTTGTTTTTATTAGCGTTTTCCATCCTGTCCCAACTTTTTCGGAATTGGGGTTGTCGACGCAGATGGAGCTCATTCGTAGGAAGAAATACAAGAAGGCTGAGGAATCTGAAAAAATGTAAATGGTTCAAACTAAGGTCGTTTCAGTGGTAACGGAATGCCGGAGCCCCGAGCCGATGGCCATTACGCTGAAAAATGACTTCCAGGAATAACACCACTGAGCTCAGTTCAACAACAGCAAAATCCCCGGAACAGCAACGATACTCTTCCTCATGCACAAACTCTCCGAGCTCTGCAATTAGACCCGAGTAGTGCAAGACGTTCAGATGACAGACAGAGAAACTCCCAGAATACAGTTTCCCATATGATGAATGGTTGGATCATCACGGCATGAAACGTATTTAAACGTACCACAATGCTTGGACAAACCCAGACATACGGTACGCTCACACTGGATATGGATATAATCAGCTGTGTATGTTGAACCATATCCTGGAAGGTGGTTTCTCCAAACGAGAACCTCATGTTGAAATGCCACAAGTTTGTTATTCTCCAGCGCCAGCATGTGATTTCGATCTGCATGTTTTCTGTAAACAGATGATGGAGGTGTACTCGTTTACGTGACCTACCGATTCTGAGACAAACACGGGAGTGTGAGAAAAAGGTTCTACCATAAACAAAAATGAGCTGAGGTGCGTTGTTTGGGTCTGGGTGTGTACGTACGCGTTTGTGCTTGTGTATGACGGGGTTTCCCAGTCGGTATCACTCTTCCTTATCTCCGATGACATCTGTTTTATATATTTTTCTCGTTCATGCCAGTTCATTACATAGTAGAATATAATCGTCATCGTCGGAAACGTTTAGCCATTTCCATGACAGTCGGCAGGCTGTATTTGGTCAGTGGTAAAAGAAGGATTTCACGGTCTACGATAGAACCAAATGACTAAGTAGCGTGTATGGTCTTGTCAAGGTCTGGTTCTTCTCAACGTTTCGTCTTATCACTTCTGTCTTTCTTATTAGGGACGAATCTAAATCTATATCAGGACATCGTAAAGCCGCTTTGTGACGACGCCCATTGTTAGAAGTATTATGTAAATAAAATTGAATTGGATTGTGGACCAGATGTGCTTTATATAATTCAAACAGCGTATGTTTGTCAATAACACACATGTAGTGGACACAATAAGCAGTGCCATTACTCCTCCTTATTCATCATGACCGAAGAGCATAGACGTCGCACCACATGACTTCCTGTATTCCTGTATGCGCTGCACGTGTGGCAAGTTGACAGAAGAAGAAAAAAGTGGAGCAACGATGTCAGAGACAACAAAAAGTGGTCAAGTCCAGCTAAACAAATATGTAACATTATAGACTCCATGTTAAATTTCCTGTTACTAAGCAACCAATGACTTAATGAATGAGTCATGTTGGAGATTCTGCAAACACAGGAAAAGATTCTCTGGTCTAACGGGGCCAAAGTTCAACTTTTTTGGCCTCGGTGCAAAGCGCTTACATGGAAATGCTACACTTGCTCATGAGCCGTCATCATGGTGAAGCACGGTGGTGATAGTATCACATTCTCGAGCTGCTTTTCATGCTTGAGGGCACGTTGGATGGAGCCAAATACAGGGCAACCCCTTGAAGACAAGCTGTTCCCGTCTGCAAGAGACTTGAGAATGGGTCAGGGGTTCACGTTTCAAAAGGACACCAAGCCTGAGCATAGTGCCAAAGCAATGCTAACCACAAGAATCTGAACGTGTTCGATTAGCCCAGACCTCAAGTTGAATGATAATCTATAGCAAGACTTGAAAATTGTCTCCATCCAATCTGACTGAGCAATTTTGAAAAGAAGAATCGGCAACAATTTCAGGATATTCGGGAAGATTTTCCGGAATAGAGACGCACGCCAGTCTAATCCCGATGTTTCCTAACGTTACAAAATGTAGAAACGTCTCAGGGGGTGAATATATTTGATCGCATCTCGCATAAGTAAAGGTTTTGTAAATATATATTCGCCGGAGGATTACACATCCGACGCCGATTACGATGCGAACGGGAAGTTCTGTCCGATGTTCTCCGATGTTTTTGGGGTCAAGCAAATGGTTGTGTGGCACCACATCACAACATTACCACAACATTTCAATAATAGGACAGGAGATGCGTTATATGTGGATTGACATAAACATTACCTGTTGTTACTGCGGTTTGTGTTTCCAGGAAACACACAACAAAATAACACGATACTATAGGTCAGCTTACACATGTAATTAAGCAGGTCTTTTCCTTTGTGTTTTGGGTCACTTTACACTTTAAAACAGAGTGCCATTACTCCTCCATATTCATCATGACCAAAGAGCATAGACGTCGCACCACATGACTTCCTGTATTCCTGTATGCGCTGCACGTGTGGAAAAAGTGGAGAAACGATGTCAGAGACAACAAAAAATGGTCAAGTCCATACTGGTCCATTTGTGCCAGTGAAAATATATAAACATGGTCTCAAAACATCCTTATCCTAGTGTCGATTAGCTGGAAGGGGAATTAGTAGTAGGGTGCGCACAAGCAGCAATTGTACCTGCGAGAAATACATACGGAACACAACACCACCCCGTCCGTGAGCATGGTGGACGCTCTAATCTGTTGTTCCTACATGCTCCTCTACCACGAGCACTTCATGAGCTGTTTATGTTGCAGAGAAGGCTCTTACGCAATATGACACACCCGTCAAGTTCTGATCAGGAAGAAAGGCAGACGTGCGTGAATCGACTGAGACATTGGTATCAAGGTAGAACAGCTATTTGTTCGATTTATTCAAGACATCTCTATTAAAGACAGATTCAAGTATAATGTCTGGGTTGTTGTCTACGTGTCCGTCCGTACAGGATTTCGCTTGTTTTTTTTTGTTTTTTTTTGTGACCGTTGTGGACAAAACTCGATTCTGCTGTCTTTTTTACAAGATCCGCGATGCAACTTGGAGAGTTTTTTGTGCTTTTTTTTTTTTTTGGAAAAACAATTTTGCGAAATTGCAATTGCGTTTTTTTTTTTTAAATATATATATAATTGTATTTGCGAAAATGTCTTTCACTGTGATGTTTGTGGGTAAACGAGACTTTTTAGCTGCACTCATGTGCGTCACACGTGAACCGAAGAGAGCTTTGGCCGAACACACGTCGTGATGACGTCACATGACACGAATCTCGACCCGAATCTGCGCGAGTTTATCGGATATTACGGATTTTCCTCTTTTTTTTTTTTCTTTTTTTTTGATTTTGCGGTAAATTTCAGCGATCCTGACAATCCTGGAGGGACTGATGTGCGTTTACGCTGATATGTTTAAGTTTGCGTGTGAAATCAATCGCGGTGTTTCCTCCATTTTACCGAAGCTGAGACGAATGAGTCCATCTTATCGATGAAGTATATTGTATAGCGTACAGTCACTGGCTGGATGAGAGAGAGAGAGAGAGAGAGAGGGAGAGAGAGAAAAAAAAGCCCTTGGTGATTTGTAAGTTTTTTTTTTTTGTCCTTCTTGGAAATATAATTAAAGTAAAAATATAAATACGGCGAAATTATAACTTAAGTATAGTAATGAAACAAAATGACTCAAGTTGTTGTCCACTCCTATGCCAAAAATTTCCACTTGGAAAGTTGAAGCTTCTCGACATCTATGCCTTCTTTTTAAATTCTAAGACGAGGGTATTAACTTAACATCTCCTTCATTCTATGCAAATCCGCGATACGTCAAAGTGAGACAGATCCGAGCACAATCGATCCGGTGTGTGTGTGTGGTCAGACGTTTCATCAGTTTCCCTCTGACACCATCAGTTCCTACATGTAACTCGTTCCCATTCACTCATCTTATCCTCGCGTACATGTACACGACCTCTCATTTAAACGTTTGTTTGTTTATTTATTTATTTATTTTATGGGACCTTTATTTAATCAGCGTAGTCACGTCGAGGGAAAAATGTGGTTTGAGGTTTTTATCTTACGCGCCGTTCTGTATCAACTCTAGATTCTGTTGAGTGTGAAACTCCCGGAAGATCGGCGGTTTCCAGCCCGTCTGGCACCGACACCCATGTCACAGTCACTGAGACTGAAACCCCTTTCCCCTTTCTGATGTTTGAGGTGAATTAATGACCCGAACTGTGTCTTCATACTTTTATGTATTGTGCTGCTGCGACATGATTGGCTGCTTGGATAACTGCATGCTTGTCCGGATGTACGCGGTGTTCCTACTAAAGTGGTTGGTGAGTCGTGTGCTTGAGCAGTTGTGTGATTATTTGAGTGTGTGTTTCAGGAGATTACAGCAGAGCTCGTGTCATGTGACTTACCATTACTGGAAATGCTGTCAGGAGAAAGAGAAATTAAGGCTAAGCGGTTGTACAGTAGGTGAAACTTTATGTCATTTGCCGCTCTCTCCCTCCTCTTTCTGTTTCCTGAGTAACGGGAAGCCTGTGCATGGAGAGAAACCATCTGAGAACAGCTGTGCACTTTCTCTTTCCTTCCTCTGCTTTGTTTGTGCTTTCCTCTCTCTCCCTCCTCCCGTTCCTCGCCTTTTGTTTGTTCAGTCTCCTTTTCTCTTCGAACCCCCACCCAACCTGACAACAGCTGCCTCGCTCTGACTGGCTGAAACCAGAGACGAGGGTGGAGCAATGTCAGTTGTTGTGCTATTTTTCCCTCTCTGCCTGGGACGGACTGCTCAGTCTCAGCAGAGCCAGTAAGACACACGGTGTAGAATTATTGTGTCCCACCGAACAGACACACAATCACCGCCTGCTGGACTTTCCTTTATTCGCTCCCTTAGTAAGAAGAATCTAGGAATTAAGGAATCTAGGAATTTTTGTTATTCCCCTATGCTCCGGTCTTTGTGCCGAGGAGATAAATGTGCGAGGACAGGAACAGGAACCCGTACCTGGAGATCGACGCATGTATTTGGAGGATGAGTCCGGCTTTAAAGGCGCTGATGGAGGGGTGTAGATACCCAGGGAAAGGCCAGAAGAAAGGTGGAGTGATGTTGGAACCGTTTGTTCATCAGGTCGGAGGCCATTCGTGTGTATTGCGATTTGGGGAGCAGACCATCTGTAAGCCGCTAATCCCTCGAGAACACCAGTTCTACAAGAGCCTGCCACCAGAAATCCGCAGATTTACACCTCAGTACAAAGGTAAATACACAACACACACACACACACACACACACACACCATTCAGGCCTGTAATAATGCTATGCTTTCACGCTCATTGTCCCTCTCTCTCTCTCTCTCTCTCTCTCTCTGTCTCTACTGGTCTTCCTCTTCCTTGCTTGTTTTGAATGTATATATGAGCCAAAAATGTATATGAATGAATGTTATTGCATCATGGTGCGATTCCTATTTACCCGAATGCATTCATTTTATTCTAAGCATACCCTCAAGATAGAAAATAAAAGCTAGAACACTAAGAATATACAATATTATTTTTTTAAAAATCGATATTATGACATATTATCACTAGGCCTATTATAAAATATCTAGTAAGAGTATACGTATATAGTGCTGTCTTAGTCATGTGAAAGGAAATGCTTAAAAGAAACGCACATCTTGAAAAACAACGACACGAACTGTTATCGTAAATAAAATCGAACTATGAACGATATTAAATATTTGGCGTGACCGACCTTCGCCTATAAAATGGCACCGCTGAGATTGACTGGCGTGTAGTTTTATAAAGAAATCGGCTGCAAAGGTTTTCCAGAATTTTGGAGAACCTGCCACAGTTCTTCTGGAGACTGGAGACCAAGAGTCACGCTTGCTTCTAAAAAACCAGAACAGCATCCGATTTGAATCTGAAATTTGTGTATAAGAATGACAGAAAATGTCTGTAACATTACATACTTAATTTTCTACTGACACAGTAATGCAGAAGACATAACACAAACCAGGGTGCCTATACTTATGCACAGTACTGTATACGTATATGTACTATCTATCTCTTTCTCTCTCTCTCTCTCTGTCTATATATATATATATATATACACACCTAGTACTGTGCATAAGTATAGGCACACATACACATTTTTATATATATGTGTGTGTGTCTATGTGTGTGTTTTTGTGCATATACAACTTTGGGATTCTTATAATACAGTCTTAGGAAGAAATGTTTAACCCTAGAACCCTTAAGGATTCTTTGGCTGTCCTTCTGGAAGAACCCTTCAAGGTTTGATGGATAGATGGAGGGATAGACGGTTGGTTAGATAGATAGATAAATATTCCCAATGCTTAGTTGTGGTGGCCCATATATTTAATTTATTAAGTTCCATATAGCAAAAGAAAACAGCAACATGCATGACAGAGATTTTTTTTTTATTATTATTATTATAAGTGAAAAAAAAAAAGAAGTGATATTTATGATAATGTCACCAAATATCAAATGTGGATACCATGGTGAAAATGTTGCACTTATGTAAATAATATTTACTTGTTATATCCTAACATCTTATAATAAACACACACACACACACACAGACTGATGCAAGATGCAGTACAGATGGAGGTTTGGGTTACACTGAAATATGGATCAATACTAGAAGCAGCTCTGATGAAGGAAATTCGGCCCTCGTACGGATTTGTGCCAAATGTTTCCAATGTGAGATCACATTCAGCATGACTTATTGATGCCATGATACACACACATATTCTGGCATCATTCCCGGTTATATGTGTGTGTGAGAGAGAGAGAGAGAGAGAGAGATGAACGGAAGGCGTCTTTAGGTCAGTGGCAATGTGTGTTGCCAGTGTCTTTGACCAACATACCGCCTAAAATAAGCCATGAACCTGACATGAACCTGGGAAGATGTAGTACACAACATGTTCTCTCTCTCTCTCTCTCTCTCTCTCTCTCTGTCTACACACCCACACAAACACAGTATTGTCGAAAACGATAATCACTCACCCACTCACACTCACACACTTACACACACAGGTTTGACTCAGCAGCTCAGCCTGCATGAGTGTGCTTGCTGAAAATCTGACATCACAGCTGGTGACATCATCAACCCATCAACCACCCTGCACACTGCAGGAAGCCTCGGGGTCCCAAAGAATGCACAGTGCACGGCTTACATATTTACACGTCTTTTGCTCTTTTGTGTTACGTAATGACTTCATTTAAAAAAAAAAGAAAGTCATCAGTAACGTAATCCAAGTATCGCAATATGAAAGTAATGTAATCTGATTACTTTTGGATTACTTCAAGGCCACATGTGTAAATAAAGTCAAGAGTAACATTGCATCCCAAAAGCTAGGGCGAACATGTTCTGTTATGTTCTGAACATATCAGATGCCACGAGTGTACCTTCTGAAATCATTCACTCGTTTGAATGGCCGTGTAATACGAAGCAATGCGATAATATGAAGTTAAACACGACCTTATATGGCCATGGGCGTTGTTGCGACTCAGGACAGCTGTCGTTTGCTGCTATTCTGAAGCGACTGTTCGACGCCGTACACGACAACGCTTCGCAGTACGCTAACGGTTGAGAGGCAGGAATTTGGCCAATAGTTGCTGCAAGGATTTTATAAAATCGACCAATCGGTGCGCAGGAAGGCGGGAATTACAGAGAGGGGGTAAAGCAATGGAATTGCTATGAACTATAATCAAGCAGCTGTGTATATCGTGTTATATCAAATTGTTAATTTCTTTGGTTATAAATGTAAACGAGTAAACTCGTCCTAGGGAAGATAATTAAGACAATGCAAGTGAAAAGATCTCGCTGTACTCACCTCATCTTTCTTTTTTTCTTCTTCTTCTTTGGCTGTAGGGGTGGTATCAGTGAGCTTCGAGGAGGATGAGGAAGGGAACCTGTGTTTGATAGCGTACCCTCTGCACAGCGATCCATCTGACCAGGAGAACACGGAACGCTTAGCCGACGGAGAACCCAAGAGCAAGGTGCTGAAGTGGAGTAAGAAGAAGCCGACAGCACTGCTAGAGAACGAGAGAACGAGACAGAGCCGCAAAGAGGACAAGAGCAAAAGGTGAGCTGTAAATATCGACTCTGATCGTCAGCGTCAATCGTGACCGTGAGCGAAAATGTCAGACTCTCACACTACTCTCTGATTCATCTCGGCAGTAATCGTGAGGATAAAGCAGAGGTGCTGTACTACAGCCTGGAGAAAGGAAACATGACACCTCAGATCAAACACAACCCCTGGAGTCTGCAGTGTCACCAGCAGCATCTGCAGAGGATGAAGGAGAACTCCAAACACCGAAACCAGCACAGTATCCTTTACGTGTTTCAAGAAATATGTACAGTCATCTAGAAACATCAGCGATAGGGCATCTGAGATAAATGAAACTGGGTTATAGTCAGCAGGCACAAATAAAAACAACTTACATCCATTTTCCATACTGAGATATCCCAGGGGGCTTTGGAGCACAAGGCAGGGGACTTGCCAACCCTCCACAGCGCACAACTGCACACACGCTCACACACTACGGGCGATTTAGAAATGCCAGTCAGCCTACAAGACATGTCTTTGGACTGGGGAGGGGTTGGACACACCAGAATACCCGGAGGAAACCCCCAAAGCACGGAGAGAACCTGCGAACGCCGCGCACACAGGGCGGAGCCAGGAATCGAAACCCGTTTCTTTTAAATGAGAACATTCAAATGAAAATGTCAAATTTCCTTTAACCCAAACCCCTTTCCAGAGTTCATTCTACTCGAGAACCTGACATGGCGCTATCGGGTTCCTTGTGTTCTTGATCTGAAAATGGGAACCCGGCAGCATGGTGATGACGCATCAGAAGAGAAGAAAGCCAACCAAATCCGCAAATGCCAGCAGAGCACGTCCTCTACAATAGGAGTGCGGCTCTGTGGGATGCAGGTAACTAGATGTTTCATACTAAGTATAAACTAGTAAAGGGCCGCTCTTACGCCGTGCATTCTCTTTCAGAATTCCACAATGATTTTAAATACGTTGTCCAAAAAGACACATTCCCCATGCTATAGTTTGTAATGGTCAGACTAATTTTTCCTCTCATTCTCCGTGTGTAGGTGTATCACAGTGTGACGGGGCAGCTGATGTTCATGAACAAGTACCACGGCCGGAAGTTGAGTCTGGCCGGCTTTAAAGAAGCCCTGTGCCAGTTCTTCAGCGACGGACGCGTTCTCCGCAGAGAACTCCTCTCTCCGGTTCTCCATCGGCTCAAGGAGATGCGAGCCGTCCTCGAAGCCTGCGAGAGCTACCGCTTTTTCTCATCCTCTCTCCTCATCATCTACGATGGCGCGCCAGCCCCTGCCAGATCCCGGCCCTCTCGTGGAGGAGAGGAGGAAGACGAGGACGAGGAGGACGAGGAGGAAGAAGGAGCGTACGGCGGCCGTTCCCAGCTTCGGGATTGCTCGAGCGGATCAGGATCGACCTCGCCGTTGGTGGACGTGAGGATGATCGATTTTGCTCACACGACGTGTCGCGATTATGGCGAGGATAGCGTCGTGCACGAAGGTGGAGACAGCGGCTACATCTTTGGCCTGCAAAACCTCATTAGCATTCTGTCGCAGCTTGAAGAGCACAGCACTGATTAAATGCGTCCATGATTAAACGTGTAATCGTGCACCGTACCCCGACCGCTATGCTAGGTTTATAGTGGTACCCTGATAAAGGTAACAGGGCTGAAGGCTACGTTCTGATCCCTCAGAGCTTTAATCATGCCCCGAAGATGAAGCACTACAGGGTCAAGGAAGGATGGAAGGTCAAATCCCAAATGGCCTTCAGGAGCTGATGGGACTGAACTGCTCACACTTTTGCTTGCTTTGTGTCGTTGTTGCAAAATCCAGTGTGGTCCCTCTCTCCTCCAGACATTTCTGCTTTCTCTCTGTCACGGAAGGACGGAGGCAGACCACCGTCCGGGGTCTGGAAAATGTCCTTATCTGCTCTCGCTCTGAAATAGAAGAGCTCTGAGTAGATTATGAAATCGAAACAAGAAAGACACACTGTTCACACACACATTCATACTTTGAATGAGATGTGGATTTGTAGCAAAGGTCTTTTTTTTTATATATAAATATATATATCATGTTAGCACAAAAAAAAGATAAGCCATTCTGACTCACAGTTCTCAGACATCGAGGTGCTTTAGAAATACCATCAAGACCAAGAGAGAGTTATTTATAAGAAAGGAAAGAAAGGGAAGAGACTCGTATTTAAAGGGAATAAGTACTTTAATGGACGGATTTCATCAGAGACACTTTAAAAAAAAAAAACCAACAAGTTGTTTATCTGCACACTTCATTCCATAGTTCACTAGATGTGATCTGAGATGCTATAAACGAACTTTATTTATTGATGAGCATACTTCTAAGATGAACCTGAAAGGATTATATGACATTCCATCCTACTGTACTGTCGTTATAATGTGATATTTATAAGAATCGATGCTGGTTTTCACTGTGCCCTGTCTCTGTTCAACACTATACAACAGAAATAAAGTCTTTGGTTGTACTAAGTACTAAACAGTGCTGTTCTTAATGCTAATAACCAAAGCTATTGGTGTGTGTGTGTGTGTGTGTGTGTGTGTGTGTACGTGCATGAGCCGTTTTAAACCGTGATGGTCCGTGATTGATCATAACTACACTTACATTTTCCCTGAAAATAATCAATGACCTGGCTTTATTCCATTCTCAATTCTGATTGGTCGTTTTTTTCTTCTTTCGCCAGCCATGGTCTGGACGATCTCTCTCAGGACTTGGTCCCCTTTTTGTCCTGTTGACTTGACTAATCCCACTTCTGACAACAATGTTGTGTTAAGCTCACACTTACAGGACAAATACAACCTTGGTTGTTAGCCATACAAAATGAAGAACAGCCACGGGAGTTGTAGATATGCAGATTAGAGCCTGTTCTAAGGGAGCGGAAGACATTAAACACCGAAAAGCAGACTACCAAAATGAATAAACTCAAGTTTGGCATGTTTTGACTGAGCGAAGTCTGGCACTTTAAGTATTCACACGGCTTTTTCATTGTGGAACTCGGTTCTTTAGAAATGTATATGTGTAAGTGTGTTTTCCCCTGAGTGTGTTTGTCTCCATACAGCCTCAGAAGAACAGCCTGTCGCTGTTCTGAATAACCCTCTGAGGATTACGCTCTCAAATCCCATATCGGAAAGAACACACACAGCACAACCGGGTCACAACCCGGCTTACCGTTCACTATTATCGTCAACTCCATAATTATTGGCACCCTTTCCTGAATGTTAGCAGAAATGAATGCGGGATACACTTCTAACGGGTAACGTTTTGAACTTTTCGACATGCATGTACACTCTACAGGCTTATTTTAACAGCACTGTTTCCTAAAAAAAAATTCAACGTTCCTTTAGTCATTCTTAAATGAACAGAACTGATATTTAGTCACTCATCAACTAGCAAGCTGGCTACATTAGTAGTACATTAGTAGCCAACTTGGCTAATACCCAAGTGCGCTATTTAGTACCCCTTCCTGTTCTTGTTTACACCGGGTGCACAGTGGCTTAGTGTTTAGCACGTTCGCCTCACACCTCCAGGGTCTGGGGTTCGATTGCCATGTGTGTGCGGAGTTCGCATGTTCTCCCCGTGCTGCGGGGGTTTCCTCCGGGTACTCCGGTTTCCAGTCCAAAAGACATGCGTGGTAGGCTGATTGGCGTGTCTAAAGTGTCCGTGGTGTGTGAGTGTGTATGTGATTGTGCCCTGCGATGGATTGGCACCCTGTCCAGGGTGTACCCCGCCTTGTTCCCAATGCTCCCTGGGATAGGCTCCAGGTTCCCCGTGACCCTGAAGAAGGAGTAAGTGGTAGAAGCTCATCTGAGTAATCTGTGTAGATTAGAATGCTAATTTGCCTGCGTGTTTGACCTATTCTTTTAAAGATGTCAACGATTTTGTCACCAAAGGATTCTTATGAAGACGAGTTTGTATATCCGTACGCTTGACTGTGGAAAAAAAGTAAGTATATTCGTTTGTGTTCATGCTCTTGAAGGCTGCCGATCATGCTAGCGCTAACTATATACATCGTCAAATGTTGCTGAGTAAGTGCTGCTGAAATTAGTAGGTTACTAGATTGATGGTCTGTCATTAGATGACTTTCTTCACGTGTTCAAGATAGCTGCAGACTGCAGACTGAGTGTTAATCAGAGTGGAAGCTTCCAAATAGGTCCTTGAGGATCTCAGTGTGCCAGGTGTGTCCCGATAAACACATAGCAACTGATGAAGAAACCAAAACAATCACAGATCCGCCTGAGATTTGAGCTAATGCTGCTACATGATGAGTATGTATGTATATGAAATGATGCACGAGCAACTACTAAAAATGATCTGCAAACATCTTAAAGATCTTAAACTTTAATCTTAAAGATCTATGAACATGCAAATGAAAATTTGTGACAGCTCAACACAACTGGAATTTCCGTCATCATATTCTCGGTGATTTAATTCACAGCAGCCAAACTTCAGTCAAAAACATGACGGCATCGCCATAGCAACCACGACTGGATTCATCACTAATAGTAGCTGAGGGAGCGTTCACACACGTTTTTCGTGTTTTGTGTACTTCTGTGCTTTTCGATGTTCATGTAGGGCTTAAAAAATTCTTTCCTTCATTGGACAGAAACGTGGCAATGGAAATAAGATAAACGAAGCTTTACCGAGTACATGTACCTGTCGAAATCTAAAAAAAATCAAAATAAAAAATCACCTGAGCGTGGAGAACATGGGCCTGGAACTAATGACATATTTAGACAATTATATAAATAACTTGTCATGTTGTGTATCGCATCCAGATTTCATTTTCTCTTTTTGTTTGTCTGTCCGAACCTCCATGTCTGCAGTGTAGCAGCTCTCCGCTTTAGCTCGGATTAGCAGCTCACATCTACAAAAAAAAAAAAAAAACACCGCAAGTTCGGTTCACTTCCTGCAGGTGAGTCGATTCCGAGTCGAATCATTTTGTCCCTAGCATACACCGGACCGAGGCCACCTCGTTCAGATGCTCTCGGAAAAGTTGTTTTGGTTCGCACACACTCTCACACACACACACACACACACACACACACACACGAGTGTGATTGCAGTGTTCTCACCTGTGTAAAGAACCACACAGAGGGTAGAACCCACCAGGAACCCACAGTGTACGTGAAAGCACTCGAAATTACAAGACTCTACAAGGCTTTCTGTACTGAGCAAAATGATCAAGTGTCAGGACACACGTGCTGCACGTGCAAGAGTGTGAATGTGTGCGTGTGTGTGTGTGTGTGTGTGAGAAAGAGAGAGAGAGAGTGTGAGAGAGAGTGGGTAAATCAGCACTTTCCCAGCTGCCGTACAATCCCATTTCCTCTCTTCTTGTTGCCATGGGAATAAGAACTACAATAGAGATGGATTGCTATGGCAACAGTGTCTGTATTTTTGAGACGGCTGCATAAAGGAATGCAGAAGATTCTGTTTAGCTTGAAAACACTGCCATGCTCCTGATGAACCTGATAAGTCATTTGCAGACATGTAGAGACAGGTGGAGTACTGTGCGTCTGTCTAATTACTCTGAAAGAGTATTTTCACACACACCCCATCCTCACCTCTGTCTCTCTCGTTCGGCTGACGCTACCTCCACCATGTTTCACAGATGAGCTTGTATGTGTTGGATCATGAGCAGATCCTTTGGCCTTTCCATCACTTTGGTAGAGGTTAATCTTGGTTCCAGAACTTTTGCGGCTCAGCTGTGTTTTTCTTTGTGAACTCGCATCTGGTTTTCCGATTCTTACCGCTCATGAGTGCTTTGCATGTTGTGGTACGGCCTCTATATCATATTTCTGCTCTGGAAGTCTTTTTCCGAACGGTGGATTGTGGTACCTTCATCCCGGCCCTGTAGACGTCGTTGGTGATGTCACCGACTGTCGTATTTTGGCTTTTCCTTCACAGCTCTCACGACGTTTCAGTCATCAGCTGCGTCGTTTTCCTTGGCCGACCCGTCGCGCTGTCTCTTGCTCAGTACGCCAGTGGTTTCTTTATTTTCAGGACATTTCACACTGTTGTCCTGGCTACACCCAGCGTTTGCGCAACGCCTTTCCAATCTTTTCTCCGCTTCAAAATGGCTTGCTTTCATCCCGTAGACAGCTCTCTGATCGACATGTTGGTTGAACCTTTTCAACAACAAAATGCGGCCTTTTGTCTACCGAGAGTAGATGTTCGGAGATATAAACAATCGATCTAACAGGACACACAAAAATGTGCTATGGTCTATGTCGTTTAACACGTCTACGTGTAAATACAGAGAAATAAAAGCTGAAATTCGAAACTCTCCTCTCATATTCATCTTTTGAGCGCATACCCGGATGTCTTCAGTGTACAGCGAAATAAATAAATAAATAAAAATGGATCGGCCTTGCTGTTCCAGTCGCGTCAGAGGGGACTGTAGCGTCTCTATTGTCCATTGATAGTTACATTTCTATTTACAAAGAGAAATTGAGAGGGCCAGACAGAGACTGTGTTCTCGGCTGTGACCGTGAACATGCCGTCCTCCTCCTCCTCCTCCTCGTACTGAACAAAGTTCACTGAAATGCTGACAGCGTTAAAGGTCAACGTATGTAGGACACACTGAAATCAACAAATATCTAAACCCATGCGCTTACTAAAAACTAAGATTAACACACATTTAGCAGGTTCTAAAACTCCGTTTTGGATCATAAATAAATAAAAAAAACACAATCCTCAAGTCAGTGGAATGAAAAGGTTTATACGGTGTGTATTCACTGGATCAGATGAGGGATTGATTTGGTCGTGGACTGCTCTTACTCATACACTCCAGCTTTGTTATATAACGCTGATGAACTTCACTAATAATGAGCGCTGCGAACACACACTAGGGGTTACACAGAGCAGGGTCGGAGAGCATGGACATTCAAAGTGGATGAAAGAAAAAGCGGCGAATCGCCTGCACACAGAGGAACGGGGGCGCGTGGGGTAGTACAGCGGGCGTGCAGAGAGGCTTCCGTGTGTGAGAGCACTTCAGCTCTGCGAGCACTGAGCACTGAGACATGCACGCTCAGAGAGATTCACTTCCTGTAAAGAAGAAACGCAGTGATACTGACAAGTGTAAGAGGAAAAAAGTTAGCTCAACGTCATTTTCCTCAGATAGACAGTTACATGGATAGATAGAAAGATAGATAGACAGATATACAGTTACACTGATAGATAGATAGATAGATAGATAGATAGACAGATAGATAGATAGATATACAGTTACACTGATAGATAGATAGACAGATAGATAGATAGATAGATAGATAGATAGATGGATAGATAGATATACAGTTACACTGATAGATAGATAGATAGATAGACAGATAGATAGATAGATAGATACACTGATAGATAGACAGATAGACAGACAGATAGACTGATAGATAGATAGATAGATAGATAGACTGATAGATAGATAGATAGACTGATAGGAGGCAGGAGGGCAGGACAGAGCATTCAAGAGCATTCAGTGTTGCAAAACAGCTTCAGATAACCTACATGAAGATTGCTGACAATACAGTGTGCGTGTGTGCATGCCTGCCTGTGTGTGTGTGTGTGTGTGTGTGTGTGTGTGTGTGTGTGTGTGTGTGTGTGTAGATGAAACCTTTTATCTGGTTTAATCTGCACTAAAGGTTGTTTACAAAGGCAGTGTGTGGATCATGTTTAAAAAGGATGGTATCTGTGTCAGGGGTGTGTGTGTGTGTGTATGTGTGTGTGTGTGTGAGTGTGTGTGTGTGTGTATGAGTGTGTGTGTGTACATGTGTTTGTGTGTGTGTGGATGCGTGTGTGTGTGTGTGTGTGTGTATGTGTGTGTGTGTGTGTTTGTGTGTGTGTGTGTGCGTGTGTATGTGTGTGTGTGTTTGTATGTGTGTGTGTATGTGTGTGTATATGTGTGTGTGTTTGTGTGTGTGTGTGTATGAGTGTGTGTGTGTGTTTGTGTGTGTGTGTGTGTGTGCATGTGCTTGTTTCATACCTCGAACACTCAGAGGCCAGTGAGTCAGTTTTAATGACAGTGACATCACTCTTTTCAGCCGCATGCCACATGACACATTTCAGGTGGGACAAGCAGACTGGCTGTGTTACAATCCTGAAGCGGTTTCACCACCGGTCCAAAGGCCATCGGCTTAACATAATGATGAGGAATTCCCTGGTATTTAAACCTGTCAGTAATTCACACCTCTGACATGATCAAACTTGTTGATGATAAGATGCCACTCGCTGAAATACGATGGTGTGAGTGGGTGTGAGACTGCCGAGAGACAAATAAAGCTACAGAAGATGTGGATACGTGACCTCACAGACCTTTTCTTTTCTTTTCGTATACACCTGTGAGAACACCTTCCGACCAATCGGATTGGAGAATTGTGGAGAGTATATTTAGAGTATATATTCACCCATTCACACACACTCACACACCAATGGTAGCAGAGCTGCCACGCAAGGTGCTAACCTGCCATCGAGAGCAACTCGGGGTTCAGAGTCTTACCCGAGGACACTTCGGTATGTGGACTCACGTGGGCCGGGAATCGCACCTCCGACCCTACGATTAGTGCACGACCCGCTCTACCACCTGATCCACAGGTGACATGACGTGCTTCCATGGTTTTACTTTGGTCCTTATGATAACTGTATTTATTGCATATTTAACTGCCGCAAATTTACTGTGGTCTCTTATGATAACTCCGGCTTGGTCGACTCTTATATCTCGATCATATTATCAGGGTTTTACGGTGGTACTTATGTCAGCTATAATGATAGTAATAGTGAAATTATGACAGACATACCATAATTATCAGAGTGTAACCACAGCTTGCAGTAGTATTCCATAGGAAAATGTATGGTTTTGTTTGCAGGTCAGAGTGGCGGTCATTGCTGACATGACAGTGGCTGACCACCACTCTCTACCACCACAGAATCTTCTTCTTCTTCTAGTTTTAAGGCGGTTGATAAATATAGTACACTTTATGGTCAAACGTCTGACCATCATACCCATATGTGCATGTTGGCCATCCCATCCATCCATCCATCCGTTTTCTATAGCGCTTGCTTATCATACAGGGGAACCTGGAGCCTATCCAAGGGAGCATTGGGTACAAGGCGGGGTACACCCTGGACAGGGTGCCAATCCATCGCAGGGCACAATCATACACACCCATACACACACTACAGACACGCCAATCAACCTACCGTGCATGTCTTTGGACTGGGGGAGGAAACCGGAGTACCCGGAGGAAACCCCCACAGCACGGGGAGAACATGCACACTCCACACACACACACACACACAGGGCAGTGGCGCGAATTGAACCCCCGACCCTGGTGGCGTGAGGCGAACGTCCTAACCACTAAGCCTGCGTGTGCCCTTGACCATCCTGTTCCAGATTTAATCCCCTTTGCTGTGATAATAAGCTCCACTCTTCTGCGAAAGGCTTTCCGCTAGATTTCTGCATGTGGCTGTGGGGATTTGTGTTCATTCAGCCACAAGAGCATTAGTAAGGTCAAGCACTGATATTGAGTGAGGAGGCCTGGAGGAGCAGCCAGCATTCCAGTTCGTCCCAAAAGTGGGATGACTTCTTTGGCCAAGGGGAACAGGGGTACCACGCTCAGCAAAGCAAGTGCCCAACTTCCAGAGTGTTAACTCGAAGCTATGATACTGAAGGGGTCACATGAGCTCACTGGAAACAACGATAACAACAACAAGCGAGGAGTCTTGGACAGAACTTATTGAGCAACCAATCAATGGGAACTCAAAACAGGTGTGCACAATGACAGGAAGTGGGTTAGACAGCAAAAGAAAAAGATGGCGTTCAAAAACAAGGATGAGGTTGCCCTCTGGTGGTCTGGAAAGGAATGGTCCGGGCAGCAAAAGAGCTTTGTTTTTGTCTGTTTCCTAGAACTAACACAAAACAGGTGAACACAGATAACAAACCAGTGGTAGAACACAGGGGCAGAGCCAGGGCAAGAAAAACAAAACACACGGGAACCAGGGTGCATAGAGGGGAATCCATGACCGATTTAAGCCACTTCAGTATGCGATTTCAAATCAGTTTTACATGGTTCAGAGCCGTAGATGTAAAACGTAATCCACAGTGATTCAGTCTCCATGTGGGGTTCTACCTAAACTTGTTATTTTCCTGCCTGCACTACATCTGTGTGTTTACCATAACGATCAGAGTCGATATGTGACTTCAGTCCAAATGAGCAACTTGAGCTCAATCCCGATGTTCTGCAGCGTTTTTTTTTTTTTTTTGCTTCTTTCTTTTACATAAAGCCTTTCATGAACATTATCCAACATTGCTTTATATTTATGGATGCAGCATTCACGCAACACTTATGAATGTC
Organism: Ictalurus punctatus; assembly: GCF_001660625.3. Classification (NCBI taxonomy): domain Eukaryota; kingdom Metazoa; phylum Chordata; class Actinopteri; order Siluriformes; family Ictaluridae; genus Ictalurus; species Ictalurus punctatus. The sequence continues at coordinate 24,956,857 of NC_030426.2, read as the reverse complement.
TTATGAGCGGAGTGCAAGAATTTCATAAGAACCGACTTCAAAACCATGAGACCTGACACACTTCTCACGTCTCCGTCAACGTGTGTACGCGCCGAGTGAGATGCTGAGATGCTGAGATGGTTCGGTTCCCAGACACCAGCACTTTGTTTGCGCTCAAACAAACGTCACTACGTTCCTCACGCCGTGTTTCAGGAAGTAATCTACTCACCTACACGTTTATCTCCTCATCCTGTTACTGCTAACACACACGTGGAATTTCACTGCGAAAACACCTGAAGAGCCGATATATCTTATCTTTAAACACACACACACGCACCTCAAATATTTAAACAACCCTGTTATTGCAGCGTTGGAAATATTCAGTGCATTAACAGATTGGGATTTTCTACAATGTTTGTTTTTCTACACACTCATCTTCTCGCTTTAGTCTCAGAGATGATCAGCTTCGGCATATATAAGAGGCCTGAGTGGATCAGACTTACTCATAACGCCATCCTGACATTACCTGCCTCTAGGTAAGACATCAAGCTTACAGACGTGTGTGTGTGTGTGTGTGATTTTATTCAGGATATAAAATTCAGTGTAGTACACAATGTTTCAGGAGAAACGGAAATATACAGCAGATGTCGTAAGGTCAGTTCAGTGCGCTACAATCTGTGTGGATACTTCTAGGTTGTTGGGCCGTATATATGTGTACACTGATATATATTTTCAGCGGTCGTGATATTAGACGTGAAGACTGAAATCTGATATTTATCAACAGCTCGACCGTGAAGCTATTAGTGTTGAGTAATGTGTTATATCACAACGTCTCATCGATGAGCGAAATAACAATGAAGTGGAGCAAATTATTACTCACACACACACACTTTAAGTCAGATGTACAGCCGGATCCATGATCTATGTCTGTATGGGGTCTGTATGTATTAGAACAGGGAAGTGCCTGATGCGCTTGTGGCTTATTTTGAATTACTTAAAAGGTTCTAATCCATGATGTTCGGATGATTTAAAAAAAAAAAAAAAACTTTATTAAATGCTGCTGGTTTTCTGCCCAGTTTTACTCCAGATCCTGAGAGAGAGAGAGAGAGAGAGAGAGAGAGAGAGAGAGAGAGAGAGATGCTCACCATGCTGGGTCACGGTCGTGTCGGTCACATGATGTTGCTCCTCTGCGCTTTTTCTTTGTGGGCTGAAACTGTGATGTGTGGCTCCAGCTTCCTCAGTCCAACCCAAAAACCACAGGTGAGTGTGTGTGTAGTCATGCTTTCATATCTTGCTAGGGACCAAATGTCCCCACAATAGTAATAGTAACAGATAGTGATATCTCACAGTTTTGACATTGTGGGGACATTTGGCTGGTCCCCAGTGAGAAAAACTGCAACTTTTATTGAAATAAAATGAAAAACTAAAAGGTTTTCTTTTGTTTAGTGAAGTTAAGGTTAGTGTTAGATTTAGATGAATCAATTCCAGAGTCAGTTAAAGTCAGTGACCGGTCCTCATAAGGACAGAAAGACAAACAGCTGAAGACTTGTTTGTGTGTTTATATCAGCAGTTCTATTTACAGATGATGAAGTGTGTTTCAGTCAGTTGGGATGGGATGGGATGTATGTGTGTGTGTGTGTGTGTGTGTGTGTGTGTGTGTGTGTGTGTGTGTGTGTGTGTGTGTGTGTGTGTGTGTGTGTGTGTGTGTGTGTGTGTGTGTGTGTGTGTGTGTGTGTGTGTGTGTGTGTGTGTGTGTGTGTGTGTGTGTGTGTGTGTGTGTGTGTGTGTGTGTTTAGAATCGTGGAGACCGAAAGCCACCTCGGGTGGGACGGAGGACTGCAGCTGAACTCGAGGCTCCTCTTCCTTCCGAGGAGAAGATCATGGTATGCGAACGTTCCGGCGAGAAATAAAAGGAAGAAGTAAATAAATGACGTTCTGCTTCCGTCAGCTGCACGAACCCTCAGCCTAATAAAAACACTGCGCGTGTAAACGTTCAAATCCGACATTTTATTCATCAATGAACCTTCAGTTCAGTCAATACAATACACATGCACCTCCACTCCACTGAGATAAAGCCAGCTGGAGAATGCGGTGTGAGTTAGGGAGCGTCTACAAAGTGACATGTTTGAAGAAGATGAAGAGATCAGTGCCGTGTGAACTAGGTGACAGTAATGATGCACCTCTGAGAACCTCTGGACTTTGGATGTAGAGTCAAATAATCACTCTTTACAACCACGGTGAGCAGAAGGTGGAATGAACGAGCTCTCTATGTACCATAGTGAATGACGGCTGTGTGAAAAAGTTTGCACCCCCATGGTTTTTGAATGGATGAAAGGAAAAGCGTATCTCTGTGTTGTAAACATGTACATCTGAATACAGATACAAATACGAGGCCACTGTTAGAAAGGTCCTCAGGACATCTAGAGACGCGCATCTGGACTGGGATCCCGACAAGTAAGTCCTGAGCGAGAGGGCAGATATGAATCTTTCGGGACAAACAAAGAGCGCATTCAGAGCTGTGTGAAGTATTTACAGCACTCACTCATTTATCCTTAGTAACCGCCTGATCAGGGTCACGTTAGATTCAACAAACTGCTAGTTTCTTTATATTAAAAAAAGAAAAAAAGGACTAAACTAAATTCGTTAGAAAATACCACGAGCGGAGACCAGACTTCTCAGACCGTGCGGACATTTGCGTTTCTTCCCCTGGGTTTAACCTCGTGAACTGATCAGTGGGAATTGTCCTTACGGCTGTGCAGGTGAGCGCACCGTTCCAGCTGGCCGTGTCTCTCAGTGACGCGGAATACGAGGATTATGGTCCTGTGCTACAGAGGATGTTACTGGATGTCCTGGGTGATCCGCCTACTTTGGGTGGGTTCTGATCTCTCTCTCACACACACACACACACACACACAAAAGAAGTAATACCGACAGGGTGAAGTCACACGTGCTTGTTTTTCCATTTGTTTCAGACGGCGCAAACTAACAGCATTTGAACTTAAATGATTCCTGATTCATAACCGCTCAAATTATTAAAACAAACTGTGAAATGTGAATAAAATGAAAATAAAACAACGACGTCAGTGTTCAGAGTTTCTTACGGTTCACAACACGTTTATGCGTACACACACACACACAAAAAAGAAATAAATAAAAGGATTTTTTTTTTGTCCTGCATTAGGTATGCATGTTAGCGAACTTCACTCTTTTTATTTTAAAGTTCTGTGTGCAGGGTTGCCAGGTTCTCTATAAACTCCCCCGAAAACACAGAGGAAAAACAACAAAAACAACAACAGACCGTTTTAAAAACCTTAAATGAAGAAACTAGCTAGATCCATTCCTAATCAGTTCTTCTAAAGCCAATGTTGTAAATCTGGGATGCGAGTAAATCCAAATCTAACTCGAAAATAAGTCGGCTATGATCAATCTACAATTTGAACAATTTTAATAAAAATAATAATAATAATAAAAAAAAGATGTATCAGTGAGTAGAACATTCTTACTTTAAACAAGCTTCGATAACCAGCCAAAACATTACCGTACACAGGTTATTAAGTTTAAGGGTGGAGGAGGAGGGGTTTACAGGCCGTAGATGTGTGTGGTGTTCTGGCGGACCGTTTGGATCACGGTGGAGAAGAGCTCTCCCTTCAGCACGCTGATTTCCTGTAAGGTGTGTATGCCCATCCCGGGGTGAGAGAACCTACACACAGACGGAGACACCTGCAGAGGGACAATCCAAATAACAGTAGAAACATCGGTGTCTCGCTGTTACAGGAAAATAACCAACGGCACGGTGGTGTGACGGAGCGGAGAAACGGATACCACCCTGGAGTTGATTATTTCCCTAGAACAACACATCCTTAAGTGTTTTATTCTTCTTGAAGAACACGTCATACTTTCTTTCTTTCTATTTTTTTTTTTTTATCCCAAATTGTTACAGAAAGACAAAATCTCTGGATTTGAACGTCCACGAGCGCGGAGATATACAGGAGCTTAAAATGTTCTCCAAGGAGGACTTGATCCGAGATCCAACCTTGTTACATGTTAAAGGAAATAAATAAATAAATAAATAAATAAATAAAAAAATAAATAAATAAATAAATAAAAGCCTCGGCGATGTTATTAAGTCCAGGTGGGGCTTCAATTACGCTATAAGGCCAAACGTTTGGAGACGTCTCACCGTCACACCCGTATGTATTCTCCAGCAGCTCATTCCAGATTTATTACCCCCTTTACTGTTACAACGCGCTCCACTCTTCTGGGAAGGCTTTCCAGTAGATTCCGGAGTGTGTGGCTGTGGGGATTTGTGACCGTTCGGCTATAAGACATTCTATACAATTGTGTGCTTCCATCTTTGAGGGAACAGTTTGGGAAAGAACCACATATGGGTGTGATTAATCAGATGTCCTAAAACGATCACTCAAAAAACAACAACAACAACAACAACAAAATAATCGCTACAACTACAGCGGTATCTTTAGTGCAGTCCATGTCCGTTGGAGTCTTTTGGACCTGGAATGATTAAATACTCTTTACATAATTTTAGATTCCGTCATTTTGCGGCTAAAACGAACGAACGAAGAAAAGCGGAAGCTTTCTTACTCTTTTCGGAATGAAAGATATACACGGACCGCACGTTATTCCATTTCATTAAATGCTACTAATCATAACGCAAAACTAGATCTGAATGTAAACGTTATCGTTCGGATCGATCCATCAGTGGGGGTATTAACGTGTTCTAAGGCTGTGCGAGACCTGTCTGGGTCGGAAGTAGGGTGCGTCGGTTTCCAGCAGGATTCGGTCCAGTGGAATCTTCCTCGCGGCGTCTCGGGCCTCCGCGGCGTTAGGGTTCGTCACCAACGCTGTGAAACCCACGCACAGGTTTGAGAATTCGCTCAGGAACGGCTCGATTACGGAGTAACTGTTGGTGAAACAGTGTCTGTAACACACAAACACAAGTCTGTCGCATCGGCGCGGCACGGAACCGACGACACGGGTGTGGGTTTTTTTAAAAAACTTTTTTTTTTTAAACCTGTGTATCTTGTAGTCTCGGGGAACACACTTCTTCATGATGTCCAGCAAGTCGTCATCAGCGTTCCGGCAGTGTATGACCACAGGCTTTCCCAAAGACACGGCCAGTCGCAGCTGCCGCTCGAACACCTGCGCACACAAAATCCAAGACAACTACTGTACAGCGTTTTCACTTCGGTTAATGTGTTGGTTTCTTCTATTCTTCAATAGAGAGAGAGAGAGAGAGAGATTTTAAATGCTGGACACTGAGGGTATAATCAGCTGAGGCAGATGTGACACACCCATTCGCCAGACAGAGAGAGACACATGAACTAACATGTCGTAGAGGTTTCAGAACGTTAAATACAACAAACTATAGGGAAAAACGTACGATGTGATTATCCATGGTGGAATAAAACACGTAAGGGTGCGCTGTTCTACATCAGGGTGGTAAGAGTAACTCCGCACCATGCCGACATTGATTACTTTCCTGAAAACGATATGTTTTGGATGGTGATTTTAATGTTCTGAGGTTTTAAATATTTCTAAGATAAGAAATATAATGTCACTACATGATGCAGAAATATTAGTTCATGCTTTCGTCACCTCTAGACTAGATTACTGTAATGTCTTACTGTCTGGATGTTCCAGCAGGAGCATAAACAAACTCCAGTTAGTCCAGAATGCAGCTGCTAGAGTCCTAACTAGAACCAGAAGATACGACACATCACCCCGATCTTATCCACACTGCATTGGCTCCCAGTGAAATCACGCATTGATAATAAAATACTATTATTGACCTATAAAGCACTAAACGGTCTCGCAACACAGTATCTAAGCGACCTTTCGGTTTTCTGTGATCCGCCACGCCTACTTAGATCAAAAGATGCAGGCTATTTGACGGTACCTCGGATAGCGAAGGCTACAGCAGGGGGAGGAGCTTTCTCTTATAGAGCCCCACAGTTATGGAACAGTCTTCCTATTAGTGTTCGGGACTCAGACACAGTCTCAGTGTTTAAGTCTAGGCTTAAAACGTATTAGTTTACTCAAGCCTACCCTGACTAGACTTTCTGTTACGCTAAGCACAGTCTTAATAATCTTTTCTCTCCCTCTCTCCTTCTGCCGAGCCTCACACGATTTTATGGAGATACTAGAGATCCTGATCCTCTCTGCTCTCCGGACCTGCCTGATCCGCTCGGATGTCCCGCCTCTGGATGGAGCTCTCATCTACTCCATGTCCAGATTGCTGGGACTACGGCTGCTTCTAAGGCCGTACAGACTTCATATAAATCACTAATGAACTTCCTCACACTATCCGTTGTTACCCAGATGAGGACGGGTTCCCTTCCGAGTCGGGTTCCTCTCAAGGTTTCTCCCTCTTCACATCTTAGGGAGTTTTTCCCTTGCCACCGGCTTGCTCGATTGGGATAAACTCGCGCTTTTAAAATCTGTATGGCGTGTTTATATGTTTCTGTAAAGCTGCTTTGAGACGATGTCTATTGTAAGAGCGCTATACAAATAAAATTGAATTGAATTAATATTAAAGTAATTAATTGTTATTTCAGCCATCATCATGCAGCATTACCTCTTTCTGTGTGCTGGGGTTGGCTGAATTCTTATGCGAGTAATCCAGACCGATTTCTCCAAACGCAACGGTCTTGGGGTGACGCATGGCTCTCATGATGCTTTGCTCGTGAACGGAGTTGTACTCCTTGGCGAAGTGAGGGTGGCATCCGAAAGCACCCCATACAAACTCCTCTTCGATAAGCCGTTCCCAGATGGCTTCCTTCTGCGTGATCCTCGGATTGCAGAAGTCGGTTATGCAGCCGTGAAATTCCGCAGGGAAACTGCGGCTGTATCTCTCCCGGAAGCTCCAGAAGCTTCCGCAGAAGCCCAGCTTCCCGTACAGCATATCCAGGTGACAGTGGGTGTCAATGAAGCCCAGTGAGTCGGAGTCTGACGGCCAGAGAGGCTCCGAGCCCGCTGACCTCCCGCGGATGATGGGGTCGTCGGGAAGGGGCGTCGTTAATCCGTAGCGCAAGTGCGCACAAGAGGACCGGTGTCTAAACAGTGGCGAGGACACACACAGCTCGCTCGGAGACGGGGAACAAGAGGCTGAAGATGAAGGACTTTGTCCGATCGGCTGCTTAGGACTGAGGTCCCGCCCCAGCGCCACGACTGGTTTACCGGGTGGATGCGCACTTCCGCCGACGGTGGAGTCGGCCTCCATCCACGTGCTCCAGTAGGAGGCGGTGGGCTGATGGGGTGCACTCTCCTCTTCCTCGGTGTCTAGAAAGACGTGTGGTGTGCGTGTGCGCTCCTCCGACCGGACACACGCAGGCGCCGGGTCCTCGCTGAACGAGCAGCTGCTGCGCTTTCTCTCCGGCGAGGGTTTAACAGCGAGGGTTTCTGTATGAGCCTTCCAGGGGCACGGCTTCTTGGTACCGTCCTCGGAGTGCGACGACTTCCTCGGTCTGTTTCCGAGAGCGGCACTCAGGGCTCGGAGGTAGATGACCTTTGAACCCTCCTCTGGAGTTCTGTCTTTTCGGTTCTCACCGGCAGTGGATGACGGCGACCGCAAAGGTGATTGACCTTCTGACTGCGGGTCCTGCCAAAAACATAAACGCACACAAATCCTAATTTTTTTAATCTATATCCAATATATTTTATTCCAGGATTACCACTTGCGTTTAAAAGGATATTATTTTCAAATCGTTCTAAAAAAAAGAAGGAAAAAAAAAAAAAAAAACACTAAAGGGGAGGAGCCTACGAACTGATTACCTTTGCATTCGTAAACAGTCTGCAGGGCCTGCTGGACAGAGGGTGGGTTTTCCGAGTGCTCGGTGTCGGTGACGGTGTGACGCGTTTCCCCTGAGGTGTGCCGAGTTGAATGTTCTCCAGTTCTCCCAGTCCCTCAGAGCTGGAGGAAGTGTTCAGGCTGGGACAGGAGTCTTTGGGCGATTCATCGGACGCCTCGTCGCCCCAGCGAGTGGGCTGAGCCAAACCCACGTCATTCTTCTGGAACTTCGTAGGCGAGACGAATGCCGTGTGTAGCCAACGGAACTTCACTTTCGTCCTATCGTCGGTCATGACGACGCTGAACTGGGCAGGACAGACAAAAGGAGCGCTTGTCTGAGAAATGCGCAAACCCACTACTCCGCATCGGATCTATGTATCCCTAATCGATTGCTTTTTTGGGGTGTTTTTTCCTCCGAAAGACTTGTCACGCTGTACGAGATGATCCTAATAAAATAACTCTGTAAAAACACACTGCCATGAGTTTACAGTGAAGATCCTCTGACGGTAGACCTGCGATTAAATAAAACGAATACGTTCTATTTACGCCGATAATCAGCAAACGTAGAACGTAAAGTCGGGTTTATGTTGTTGCCTCTGGAAGCAACAACAGCACAAGAATTGTGCACCAGGAGCTTCGTGAAACGGGTCTCCAAGGCCGAGCAGCTCCACACGAGCCTAAGACCACCGTGTGTAGTGGAGTGAAGCACCAAGATTGGACTCTGGAGCGGTTCTCTGGAGTGATGATGAAGTCTGATGGACGAATCTGGGTTTGGTGATGGTGTCAGAAGAACGCTTCCTGCTGGAATGTACATAAAGTGCGGAGGAGTAAAGTCTGAGGCTGTTTTTCAGGGTTTGGAAAACTCCATATTAATACCTATATAATGGTGTGGGACGTCCAACGAGCTCAGGTGTGATAATCAGGTGTCCGCATACTTTTGGCCAGATAGTGGATTTTGATATTGATTGCTAACGGCCACACACACACACACACACACACACACATTAAAAAAAACATTTCAGATTTAAACGCTGGAAATTGTCACGTAACGAAATTTTAGTCAAATAAAAGCCAGTTGGAACATTAAGAGTTGGAGTCGACTCTGTAAAGAGTCGATTCCCCAATTTGAGTCAAATCCACACAGAACAGTCCGAACATAAATTTAGTTAGATTTTGGTGCAACTTGTACCAAAAGTTAGCTACAAACTAGCTAAAGACAACTTGCTTGCACTGTATTTACTATGTATATACATATATTTTTAAAAATAAAATATACACTTTGACAGTTGAGCAACAGGAGATTTACCTCGCAACCGTAAATGAGACTTCAAAACTTCTCGCAATTTTGTTTAATAAACGTTACGTTTTGAATTTTTGACCACTCTACGTTAACTCAAATCTGTCCAGTTAAAGTAAATATAATTATCAATATGATCTTATATACATACCTTGAAGCGCTAACAGAAAACAGCGTTTGAAAACGTCTTCACGAGCAACACGGCAGGGAGTCGATTCCGTCAAAGAGTCGGTTCTCCAATTTGAGTCGAATCCACAAAGAAAATTGAATCACACCCAGTTCGTAGTACACACCAAGTAGAGTGGATATGACAGTTGCAACTTTAGCACCGTTTTATTGCAAAAACAAACAAAAAAGTTTAACAAACTCATTTTCAATGACGTGACGATTAAATAACTATCGTGGAATCGACTCTATTGGTTCACAATACTTCGATTCAGAATCGGAGTCAACTTTTTGCAATTTGGAATCAAACGACTGTTGGATAAACAGGAATTAATAAATAAATAAATAAAAATAAAAATCAGTCTCATGTTCAGGATGGTCAGGTAAAAAATGCAAATAATACTAGAGACCTTTCGCAGCTATATTTTAACATGGCTGGGTAAATAAACAACTATACATAACATTAGCTAACTAGCTAGCTAGTCATCGTCATGTGCGCAGATGCCTCTCACGTGCCAACCTCAAACTGAGCCTTAATATGTTTTTATAAGCTTGTATAAATCTTAAAATGTGTAGAAACTGTATTTGCGATGTCGTTCATGAGTGATAGGTCGTCGTTAGATTAGATAAAGAAGCCTTACCTATGCTCAGACAGACTTATAATTTAATTAACGGTCTCCTGACCTCATGACCTTTAGAGTTCAGAGGGTGATGCCGCGTTCACTGGCCTCAGAGATGAACTCATACAACGTCATAAAACGCGCAGCATTGCACGTTTTACAAGCGTTAACGTCACTAACTGGTGAAAAGCAAAAATTTCTCAACATTGTACCTGATATAAGTGCTTCCCAGACTCGATGATTGAATAGAGCAGAGTTAAGAATAATAGACTTCGCATTTTTACCCTGATCTAACTTATATTATAATAATTATAATAACAACGCTGATGAATTCTGGATTCTGATTCGTAAGAATTTATTGATGATGATTATAATTTAAAATATATTTATATATAAGATATATAAGAGCAGCTTAATTATATTTAGCGTCTATGGAAGGAATCTCCATCCGGGTCATATGCCGCGTTCACGACAACTGGGAACTCGGAAATTTCCAACTCACCACATTATAGCGTTCAGGCGAACTAAGCGGTCTGAATTCGGGAATAAACTGAATACTCACTGTAACCTGGCGATAAACTGGAAATAAAGCGCTGTTTAGTGGTTAATTTATTATTATTATTATTATTATTATTATTATTATTATTATTATTATTGTTGTTGTTGTTGTTGTTGTTGTTGTTGTTGTTGTGATAATTGATTGATGTGATAATTACATGAAAGTGCAGTTTGATCGAACTAATCTTGAAGAAACCGACTTAATTAATATTTCAAATCTCAACCTCCAAAGACAGCTTAATAACCTTAGACCACGCAGTAATTCCTTGTTCTTGTTATTATAAATTGCAATCTTTTGAACAATGAACAGACAAGGGCAATAACATTATCATCTAATCTAATCAAATGTTCTGAGAAACAAACAATACAAATAAAATAAGAGCAAGCTGTAAGAAATTCACATGTCTACAAACAAGTACAAAGAGTTACAAATTATTGAAAGTATAGATAGGCTAAGATAAGATAAAATGTTTATTGATCCCATACTGGGGAAATTCCCTCGCTACAGCAGTTCAATGACACACAACAAATAAGAAAATACACATTAAATAGGAATAGAACAGAAAAATGTATTTTATATATATGTACAGATGAATAAGAATACGAATATATACAGATGAGTAACACCTTGTTCATATACAGATAAGTGACAAATGGATTAAAAGATTTAAGGCTTTGAAATAATTTACAGGTTTTTCCCCCCGCTTTGTTGTTTTCTTGTTTCTTTCAACGTATGCAAGTAGTGACCTATTTCTATTTTTAAATGAGTAAAATTAGGGTTTTTTTTCACTCCCCATTTACATTTGTATGTGTAATGAGTATTTCACATGTACCAAATTTCGAAGTCACCAATGTTATCATAAAAACAAAGCATTTTCTTTGAGTTGTAATTCAGTGTTAGTACTATTTTTTAACAAAAAAAAAGAAGCTAGATCACACCAAAATAATTTTGTGCAAATACAAACATAAAATAAATGGACAATTCTCTCATTTCCCTCTTTACAGAAAACACATTTCCCTTGTTCTTGTTATTATTATAATTTTTTAAAATCTTTTTATTATTTTTATTTATTTATTTAATCATAGTAGCTACAACAACAACAAAAAACATATATCACGGGGGGGGGGGGGGGTATACAAGGTTAAACACTGAAAGCAATCTCTGTTTTTTCAAAAAATTTATATTTTATATATTTTTTATGCCTATCAAAGTTGAAACAAAGGAATTATAGTCTACCAGAAAAATTGACAGTAGCGGGATCTTACCCAAAAGTGTGCATTTGTGAACAAAAAATATGCCAAGTATCATGAACAGATTAACAAAGTACTGAATATGAGAATTTGAGTTGTGATAAAGAAAAATAATATTAAAGGTATTAATACATATTCTAACATTATTATTATTTTTTTTAAATACATTTTTTAGAGATAGGTAAAAAGCTCATTCCAAAAGGCTTCAACACAAACACAAACACATTCACTAAAAAAAGCTGTAGAACAGTCTCTTCTACATCACAGAAAGTGTATTTGTTTTGCATATATTTATTGAGTACAGTATTACAAGGGCCTTGTTCTTGTTAGTGCTTTTAACTCTTATGAGAGCCGCCATTTTGAATATTGAAGTGACGTCACGGAATCGCAGAAGCCGAGAAGGGGGGCGCGGAATTCCGAGTATAAATTACGAGTTAGAGAAGGTTGTTCAAACGGATCTATTTTATTTTATTTTATTTTATTGTACTTTACTTTACTTTACTAAAGTCGGAAACGTCCAATTTCCTACGTGATCATGGATTTAGCATACGGCGTTTTTATGGAAACGGTACAGCTGTTCTGATTGGTTGGTTTGCCCTTTCTAACATGGCCGACGCGTCGACGTATTGTTCTTGTTAGCAAGGGCGGCTAATATGGCTGACGTGTATTTCGAATCGGTATAGTGGTGACGTGTCTTTAAGGCGCTCTGCCGGCGCATCGACACCCGGGGCAGCACACAGATCCTGACCGAGGCTCACACCGACTAACATCACCATGGGAAGTGAGTACCATTTTAACATTATTTATTCAGCAGGCGAGTAATTTTTTTTAACGGATTAACCGACATTTGAACTAGCTAGCTAGCTTCAGCGTGTTATAGTGTAGCATATTCATTGATTTATACGCTAGCCAGTGAGCTAAAGTTCTCCAGCTAGTCTACCTCGGTGTCAGAATAGTTAGCTACTTCTCGCTAGCTCGTTAGCTGTAAGCGTCCTATTACACAGGTAGCTTTTCTTTTTCAGCGTTGCTTTTTAAATAAGGCTTCGCTTTGTTTCTCTTAGTGCTAATTACATGTTATTAAAACTGTTTTGTTCCCCGCATACAGCAGTAAGAACAGTCGCTAATGCTAGCTAGCTCAAATGCGTGTTTATGATGACGGCGCGTTAGCTCGAGCTGTAACCGCGGCTCGGTTTCATTCCCTCATTTCTACCGACAAATGACATTCATTTCACCCGCAGCAGGAGGGGGAAAGGTCTAAAACTATCGCGGGTTCACGGTATTAGTCCACCATTTAACAAAAGTGACTCAAATAAACATATAAACCGGCCTGATGGAATAAAAAAAACCCCAAGAGAAACCATTACAGAAATTGTAATGGTTTCCACTACAAATACCATTACAAACCATCAGCTAACCATTAAAACTGTTACCATTATTGATCCTTAATGTTACCCACTAGACATAACATGCCACCAATGGAAGACAACAGTTTACCAGTAGAGACCCACAGGGACCATTACAATTCCCATTAAAACCATTACAAAGTCTATGAGAGTTGGTTTCTTTTGTAGCATGGTGATTACAAATTCTTTGCCCATCCCTTGTGAAACTTACCAAAGCAACAGGTTCATTATTATTATTATTATTATTATTATTATTATTCAGAAATAACAGTTAATTTGTTCTAAGTCTGAAATGTTCGGGACGGCTGGTTGAGGCCATGGGACCTTTTGGGGGAGAAAGAATAAACAAAAAAATAATCTTGTCATAATGGAAAATTCTAACTTGAGGGTTTTTTTTGCTTTCTCAAAGAAAAGCGCGTGTCGTAATCATGATCACGTGTACATCATGTACTGTCTTGTCCCATGAAATCAAAATGGAAGTTTTGTGGCGTTTTAGTACGGCTATAAGGTCAGCCTTACGGTTATCTATAAGCTCCAAAACTATGACAGAATTCGCATTTAGATGTACGCATTCAAAATGATGTCTCTCTCTTCCACCGATACGGGTCGACCGTACTGATGGCGCTTCAGCTTCTCGCTAGGTTTTTATTTTTTTGTCCAATTAAATGCTTTCTAGGATCTGAAGTGTCCCGCCCCCGACGTTCTAAAAATCACAGAGAGAGATCATATCAACGAGCACGGGGTGTGAACTCGTCCTTGGTCGTTAGAGCGCTCGCGTCTTATTCGGTTTTTGGAGCGAGATGCGTTTCGGGGTCGAGTACGGTTTAGTCCGGGCTGCGAGGTAAAACTCTTGGCTATTTAAAAAGGGGGCGGAGTCGCTCAATGTCCCGCCCTGGCTTCCTGTTTCAATGGAAATTTACAATTATTTGGTATTTTTACAATTATTTTGGTAGGTATGTTTTCCATCAGGGGCTCTGTAGCCTCGGGTTTGGGATCATAAAAGTTGCACATTGCAGGTTTTTAAATTTCCTTTTGTGTGTGTCGGATATGAAGCTCTAGATCTGAAAGACTTTACAGTATTCAGTTCAGTCATCCTTAGTAACTGCCTGGTCAGGGTCCATGATTGCTCGATTTAGGGTATTAGATTGTGTGTGTATATATATATATTAGATATATTTAGAGAAATATTTAGTGAGAGATAGATGGATGGATATATAGTATAGGAAATAAAGCTAAATAAATCCGTTATAAAATATTCCTTCGGGCATCAGAAGATAGAGTTTCACCGAAGATACGGATTGTGTCGAGTCAATTTATTCGTATATCGTTTTTACATCCGGAAATCCAGACGTAGCTTCAGATCCCTCGGGTTTCAGTACACTTCGGGTTCCCGAAGTGTGATTCGAATTCGAGTCTGGGTTCAAGAGGTACAGTTTTGTCCACCAAGGGGACGAGAACCGCTGGAGTAAGGCACGTAATCGGGTAAAAGGGGGAAAAACTGAACACGTTTACTGTATTTGATGAAAATGCAAAATGGGAATTTTTATAAATATATATGAAGGATGTCTGTGACATGAATTTCTTACGATGCTTGTTACTCTGAAATAAAGTGCTTTTTCTAATAAACAGTGTTTTGATATTTTCAGTTAAGTTCTTAGAGGTCATCAAGCCGTTCTGTGCGGTTTTACCCGAGATCCAAAAACCAGAAAGGAAGGTTTGTACGTCGTTTCATTCAAAAGGAATGTACAAGATTATCCCGTCTTTGTCTCTTTCAGAAACGCATTCATTTGTCTGTCTTGTCTGTCTATCCTCCAGATCCAGTTCAGAGAAAAAGTTCTATGGACGGCCATCACCTTGTTCATCTTTCTCGTCTGCTGCCAGGTGTGGGTTTTATTTTTATTTTTTAAAGTAGCAACGAGTAACACTTAAGATTACGCAACGTTTAAACCCATCACTGTGTCCTTGGTGTCCATGGAAACGCCTCGATCCTTTCATTTACCAGTTACATTTTTTTTTTTTAAAGATAATGAGTCTTTATTGGTCACACATACATTAGACCACAGTGAAATTCTTTTCTTCACGCACGCCAGCATGTTAGGAAGTTGGGGTCAGTGCGCAGGGTCAGAAATGATACAGCGCCCCTGGAGCAGGGAGGGTTAAGGGCCTTGCTCAAGGGCCCAACAGTGGTAGCTTGGCAGTGCTGGGGCTTGAACCCCCGACCTTCCGACCAGAGCCTTAACCGCCAAGCCATCACTGCCCCATTTTTATATAAATATATATATATATATATATATATATATATATATATATATATATATATATATATATATATATATATATATATATATATATATATATATATAAAATATTTATTTATTTAAGATGCCATAACGCAGTCGTAAACCACAGCGCTGTAGAATTCTTGATTTCTGATTGGTCAGAAGGTGTTTGTTTGTTTTGTTTATTCGTTTAATTTTTCATAACCACAGCTGCAAATCGGCGTTTATATTCACACGCTCGTTTCTATAGTAACGCTCGTTCGCTGTACGCCGAACTCTCCACATAGACAGATAGCATTAAATTCATTTTTTTTTTAAAAAGTGAAGTTTTCGGTGAGGAGACTTTTATTTAACATGTATGGAAGGAGTCTCCAGTGTCAGTGATTTTATTTATGTTAAGCTGTAGCTTTTGTAGAAGTTTTCAGGACCGAGCCGTTTACCCGTTGTGGTTTCTCGGTCACATGACTGAAAGGTCGGTGAGGGAACGGATGTCTAAAGCTGCCCTAACCCAAGTGAGTAGGGTTGTCACGATACCATAAACATATCTTAACGAGACTATACCAGCTGAGGTATCACGACACTACGCGATATCGTGTCTACAAAATGAACCGAGTTTACAGATACAAGTGAGCACCGACAAGCTGCGTGTTCTTCTGAGTAACTTATTAACGAGGATGAATAAAGGGCTGTTGAACAATCAGAGTTGGCACGAGACCAATTCAGTGTCACGTATTTCATCTGTCGTTCCCCCGAGCAGTGAAATCATGCAAATGGAGCTTGTTGTCAGAAAATGTACTAAGAATGAACGCGACGTTAGGAATAAACAACTGAATTTGGAAACGAACTCGCTTACGATCAGACGCGGCGAATTTTAGTCTTTACACACAGCCGTTAACGAAACCTTAGCTCGCTTACGAGAATACAGGAAGTCTTTGAAGATTAAGGTAAAGAATTTTAAGGATGTTCTGTTAGCATGTTGGTGGTTAATTTATTTTCTTATAACAGGAGGATGTGTGTAGGGGTTTTAGTGTTTTGTCGTTTTAAAAGTCTCTCTCTCTCTCTCTCTCTCTCTCTGTCTCTTTTAGATCCCTCTGTTTGGGATCATGTCTTCAGACTCGGCAGATCCCTTCTACTGGATGAGAGTCATTCTGGCGTCCAACAGGGGTCAGTCTCCGTATGCCTGCTCATCGCTGTATCGTGTTACGATGCCGTTCTAACCAGCCGAGTTTCCAAAAGCACAGCAGCACAAAGATCGTATTTACTTACACGGGATTTCTCTTGTGTTATCGAGAGCTATTGTGGGACAGGAGATAAAGCCGGCTTATTCGTTTAGTAACGTTGAAAAGCTTTGTGTGTTCTGTCTCGGTGGAGTTCTCTCAAGGTTTAATAGTTGTTGTTGTTTAATATGATGTGTTACAGGTACTCTGATGGAGTTGGGAATCTCCCCCATCGTGACCTCTGGCCTTATCATGCAGCTGCTGGCTGGAGCGAAGATCATCGAGGTTGGAGACACACCTAAAGACAGGGCGCTGTTTAACGGAGCCCAGAAACGTACGCATGTGCCTTTTTTTTTTTTCCACCATAGAGCGCCACTCTATGGTGACTGGCTATAAGTTTAGGAAGCGCTTGATTCAATATGAGCAGAGGACAAACTTTAAACGTCAGCATCGCAGTCGATCATGTTCACGTAATCGTGGGCAGTCAGAATCCTAATCGAGATCGTTATTCGATTCAGTGTGCAGCCCTACTTTGAAGATTTGCTAGTACGAGCGTGTATAAACTTTTTGACCGGTTGCGTTGTGTGTTTCTAGTGTTCGGGATGATCATCACTATTGGCCAGGCGATCGTGTACGTGATGACCGGCATGTACGGAGACCCGTCAGAGATGGGAGCTGGGATCTGCCTCCTCATCATCATTCAGGTAAAGTACACCTGACACGTTATCTGACTTCTTTTGTGATTAGATACGCCCATGATCCGATTTCTTCTATTAGGGCCAAGCTGACTCATTTCAATAGTCACGGTTATTACGTTTCTCCACCGTGTGTGTGTGTGTGTGTATGATAGCAAGAGAGACGGCGGCCGACCGTTCGAAGAAAAATTCCCAAAATGGCCGCGATAAACGAGATCGCAGTAACATGTTACGTTCGCTGCAACTACAGCTGAACCGGAGGTTTTATTAGGTCGCCGAAACGAACAAGTAAAGCCACCATGTTTATTTACGTACATGCCTATATATCTGTTCGGTTTCTCAGTGAAAAGTCAGGTAGAGAACTTCTCAGCGTACACCGTTGGCAGAAGAAAATCGTGGCGATCCTATTAATCCGCATATCTCTGGATTACAAATTAAATTAAAATACAAGCGAATTATAGACACACTAGTGGGTTCGGGGACATTTTGCTAATAGGATTTAAATCCGATCACGGTCTGTATTTTCAGAAGAAGGTGACCCCACGCTTCCTGATACCGCTGTGCGCTCATGTCCGCTCGCCCTTGTGATCTGTTACACACAGTTTAAACACCATATTTCTCTGTCTAGTATTGTGCAGCTTCTTTAACTTCCATACGCAATCATGGTTAGTAATGGTTTCTCAAATCTATTCTGGTGCATTATATATTCGAATTGCAAAAAGTCGGTCTGGATTCACCCAAACGCAGAGATCTTACAGGAGGACGAAGTCATGTGCTATTTTATAACATCCACACACCCAACCCTTATTTTTACCTTTATTTTGCTTGATTGTTGCTCTGCTGCTGAAATCTGTATGACTCACAAGTGAAGTCCGTGAAGTATTAGCATGGTATTTGTAAATTTTTTTTGTTTTTAAACCATGGCTTCTATATTGCAGAACCAGGCTCTGTATCTTGTCTTATTAGTTTACACTAAATAATAATAATAATGATGATGATGATGATGATGATGATGAACTGCCTCTTGGTGTTATTTCATATACACGGCTGATTTCAGTTCATCATCCAATGTTAATATTCCCAGTATACACTGTTAATGCATCGCTGCCACCTAGTGGATGTATTTTAAACAGTAACAAATGTCAATTTGATTGAGTAATTGTTTAAAGATTGTTTTATATTTAGCAAGTGTGGTTTTTAAGAGCAGGTATTCAGGTAATCCTTGAGAAACACCAACGAGTATTCAAAGCCTTTAAAATGCTGTGAGGACCAGCTTTACTTTCTATACCTGTAATATTGCTGCACGATTAATCTCAGTTTCTTTGTTGTAGGATAGCTGAGATTAGCCCCCCCACCCCCAAAAAAAAAAACAACCCCAAAACAAGACTGTGGATCGAAAGCAGGTTCGAATGAGAGTGTGTGTGTTTTTGTGCAGCTGTTTGTGGCTGGTCTGATTGTGCTGCTGCTGGACGAGCTGCTTCAGAAAGGATACGGTTTGGGCTCGGGTATCTCCCTCTTCATCGCCACAAACATCTGTGAGACCATCGTCTGGAAAGCCTTCAGTCCAACGACAGTGAACACAGGCAGAGGTACACACTCTGAGTACAGGTCCTCATCGTACATTAATGGGATAGTGTTTGAGATAATTAGCTGAGGTGTAGTACTGCCTGTGAATCACCAACAGCCAATCAGAATCGAGAGTTCGACAGCGCTGTGGTATAACCATCAAATTTATGCGACGCAATACAACTTCACTTAAATGAACCCCAAAAATCAGGTAATCCCGTTTAAGCTAATCCTTTGTCGATTGTGTTCCCAGGCACCGAGTTTGAGGGCGCCATCATTGCTCTGTTCCACCTGCTGGCCACTCGGACCGATAAAGTACGCGCGCTGAGAGAGGCCTTCTACAGGCAGAACCTGCCCAACCTCATGAACCTCATCTCTACCGTCTTCGTCTTCGCCGTGGTCATATACTTCCAGGTGAGTGAGATGTACCCAAGACCAAGAACGTTCGAACGGGCTGAACGAGTGACGGAAATGACTAAACGGTCTTTCTCGGGCTTCTCAGGGCTTCAGAGTGGATCTGCCCATCAAGTCGGCACGCTACCGTGGCCAATACAACACCTATCCCATCAAGCTTTTCTACACCTCTAATATTCCCATCATCCTGCAGTCTGCGCTGGTGTCCAACCTCTACGTCATCTCGCAGATGCTCTCCACTCGCTTCAGCGGCAACTTCCTGGTTAACCTGCTGGGAACCTGGTCTGTAAGTTACATCTAGGGGAAAAACTTATTTGTTGTTCTTTAACGTACCCGTTTTGGTGCTCAGGTGGTTATAATATCATAGAGCAGCCATGAGAAACCGTTGCGTATTATTTGGGATACAGATGTTTATCAGTCCCTCTAGGATTTCACGATCGCAGAAATCAACGCAAAATCAAGCAAACTCCCCAAATATTCGGAGGAGCTTGCGATTTTTCAAAATTACCGCAGATTTCCTGCAGATTTGGACCCAAACACATCACAAGGCGCATTCAGCCAAAGCCCTCTTCAGTTCATGTGTGTGGAAGAAGAATTTGTTTGAAGTGTAATTTGATTGTTTAGTTTCTCATTAATGGGACATTAGATTACATGGAGAGGGCGGGGTTTATGACCTATTCTGCATCCAGCCACCTGGGGGCGATCGAAACGTTTTGGCTTCATTTTTCAGGACTTGTGCCACACTCGGACTCGGCTCACTGCCTCTGCTTTATAAACGTCTTTCTGTTTAATAGGACACCTCTACCGGTGGTCCGGCTCGCGCCTACCCCGTCGGAGGTCTGTGTTACTATCTCTCTCCTCCGGAATCGTTCGGCTCCGTGTTAGAGGATCCGGTACACACCGTCATCTACATCGTGTTCATGCTGGGCTCCTGCGCGTTCTTCTCCAAGACGTGGATCGAAGTGTCCGGATCATCCGCCAAAGACGTACGCTTTGCTTGTTTTAATCCTCACGTGTTGTCCGGAGCAATTCTGCTCCGTCACGCGGTCGTTTCGAAGAAGTGTGACGTGGTGACGTGTTTGCGTTTCAGGTGGCTAAACAGCTTAAGGAGCAGCAGATGGTGATGAGGGGACACAGAGAGACGTCCATGGTGCATGAGCTCAACAGGTCTGCTTCATTCATGTGTTTTTATTTCTTTCTTTTGTTTTTTCATTTATTTTCCACAATAATGCTGTAGAATTCTCGATTCTGATTGGTCCGAAGGTGTTGATGGACTTTCATCAGTAACAGCAGCTCTGTAAATCACAGCGTGTTTATTCCAGGTTATCGTTATCGGTGTCAGAGCTGTGCAACACTCGGAGTAGAGTATTCTGACATCTTTAGGACGCTTTGTGGTTTCTCTGCAAATTGAGAAGCTGCGATTTATTTGTTTGTTTGTTTGTTTGTTTGTCTTTTTGGCTTCGAGGGAGAATATAAAGAGAGGCCTATGAGGGCGCGACTGTTTTATAGCTGCTTTAAAATCAGCGAGAAGAAGAATTAACTTGTTCCACAGCATTAAATGTAACTATAAGTGGATAAAAAGTGTGAGATGAGAGAAAGTGAATAGGAAATGGGAAAATAATCAACTTTGATGTGGAAACAATACCGCTGCTGAATCACAACACGTCGCTGTTTGTTATTTTCCTATAACAGCATGACAGTGTTCTATTCCCTACTTGTATGTATATCGTGTATTGAGGATTCTTCAGAATCTAACCTTTCACGTGTGTGTGTGTTTGTGTGTGTGAGAGCAGGTACATCCCCACAGCTGCTGCATTCGGCGGCCTGTGCATCGGCGGTCTCTCGGTCATGGCCGATTTTTTGGGAGCGATCGGCTCAGGGACGGGGATCTTATTGGCCGTCACCATCATCTACCAGTATTTCGAGATCTTCGTTAAGGAGCAGAGCGAAGTCGGCAGCATCGGAGGGCTACTCTTCTAAACTTTCTGCTACATGGACACACACGTATGCTGAGACACACCCTAATCAAACACTTTTATTATTTTTATGAGTGTTATTACTATTATTTTATATCTTGTTTGGCACAGTGAGTTGAAGTGGTCCATTCTGAACAGCCAGGTTTGGCTTTGAGATGTTATTTGTTGGAGGAGAGAGAGAGAGAGAGAGAGAGAGCGCGAGAGATATTTATGAAAAACTCTGGAGCAGTCCGTGATGAATAAAGCTAGACTCTGTGAGCTCTGAAGATAGATGCTGGGTGTACCTTTATTTTATTTTATTTTTTTTTCCCTTTCTTCCCACCCTTGCTTGCTGCTCGACTCTATTCAGTCTAGTGATGGCAGTGCTCACTTCTCCGTCATGCCCAGTCTTTCATTTTAAAGGTGCAGTGTTGCGTGTTTACGCCACATTCTTTGTTCTTGGCTGCTGTCAGAATGACGCCACGGGAATCTTCACACTCGCAGGATTATTTGACACCCGGTTGTGACGTCAAATCCAACCATATGCATTTCGTGTAGAGCTTATTTTAAGGATGTCCAGGCTGGAAGCCATCTACGTATATAGTTCAATCGTCCACAGACAAATAGTTGTTTTTGTTTTTTTTCTGGATGTCTGTTCGACTTTGTGTCTGTATATATGATGAAATGTGCCACCATGTAACAAAAACCTTTTCTCTTTTTTTTTTTTCTTCCAATATGTAAAAAGAAATGCTAAAACATCCGTCTTTTGGAAAGAGTGCTCATTCTCAATAAAAACTCTTTTTTGTGTAAACATGTTTCTGTTCTCTCTCTCCCTTAAAGGTTCCCTGATCAGAAAGGGGTCCGAGTGTAATTTTACAGTTTACCATATGAGCAATAATCATGAATGATAATGAGCAGTAATTGGAGTTTGCCGCCGTGATCATAAAGACGCGCACCAATGACAGCAGAGCTTCCACCTGAGCCGCAGCCGTGCCGTCACGGTGTAGTCCTGTTGGCGTTCCTGGGATACGTTTCGGATCCGGCGCGTGCCTGAAAGCATTTAGTGAAGATGGAGGAAGTGAGATTTTATGAAAATAATCAGCAAGAGTTACTCGAAGAAAAACACTCATTGGCCAAAATGAAACAAACTTTGAGAATGGTTTAGAGCAGTGCATTTCAACGTGGGGGCCGCCAGGGGGCGCCCGGTGGGCCTTAACAATTTGGTGTGGGAAAAATAAATTCTCATTCAGACAACCCCACACACACACACAATCAATTCCTAATGTAAAGCTGTAAGATGTAATTATTAATATAAAATGATATATTAAAATAATAATAATTATTAATATTCAGAAGTCTGTATTTTTAATGTGTTTTTAAGACATTTGCAAAAGGGGGGGCCTCGGTCAAATGTTAACGCCATTTGGGGGGCCTCGCCATGGAAAAGTTTGGGAGCCCCTGGTTTAGAGAAATAAGTCATTTGAGTGCCAAAAGAGTCGACTCTTACTGGTGAGCTGAGTCAATTGATCTGACTCGCTGGAACTCCCATCACTACTCCCCCATCATCATCATCATCAACATGACTGTCAATCTGTTTGCAATAGATGACATTTTCAGTCCCATTTTCTGCCTGCCAGAGGATTTTCGTCATGTGATTATAAATTTGACTGTTCGCTGGTTTCTCTGCCAAACCCTGCACAATATTAACCTGTAAAACCGGCTGCTTTATTTCATTCTCCTGTGACCTGCACCGCAGTCTGAAGCGTGTATGTTCGGTTTACTTTGGAATCCCTATACAGCCGAATGCATCGTGATTAATAATGACAGGTAAGATCGTAAATTTGACTTTCATCTGGAATATCATCGTTATAGGCTGGAGAAGGATGTTGTGTTTAAGTGTGGGGATAGAATCAGGTTTAAAGAGTCAAAGGGCAAGTTTAGGAACGCAGTGAGAGATTCTAAACAGCTGTACTCTGAGACACAACGGCAGCAGTTCTCAGCCGATGACTCTGCTTCTGTCTGGAAAGGGCTCGGACAGATCACAAACTGCAAACCTAGAGCCCTCTACTCTGCTAACGACTTGCATCTGACCAACACCCTTTGAAAGACGTCGGGAAAGTCCTGATACCATCTGAGGTGTTCATATCTGCACACTTCACCGGCTCCCTCCCCCTCCTCCCCAACCACAAGTACGACACTCTCCATCCTGAGAGAGACAGAACCCCGGTAAAGCAGCTGGACCAGACTCCACCCTGAAGTACTTGCTGATCAGCTGTCTCCAGCGTTTACAGAGATCTTTAACACCTCACTGGAGATATGCCACGCGCCAGCCTGCTTCAAGACCTCCACTATCATCCCGTTCCCCAAAAAACCCAGGATCACAGGACTTAACGACTAAAGACCTGCCGCTCTGACATATGTGGTAATGAAGTCCTTTGAGCGCCTCGTGCCGTCCCACCTCAAACCCATCACAGACCCTCTTCAGTTTGCCTCCAGTACACCAATTCCTTGTACATGTAAACCACGGTACTTGGCAATAAAGGTGATTCTGATGATTTATTTATTTATTTATTTATTTATTTATTCCACTGCTTCTGCATGTGATAATGAAGTCCTTGAGTCTCGAATGACCTTTCCAATACAAGGTGACATGGGCTGTAATGAGGGGTCTGTGGGGGTTTTTTTTTTGCCGCATCGGTTTATCTTTAATCAATGATTACCTCGGGAACGTACCCTCGGTTTCTGATTAGATACAATCAGAGGTCAGAGCGTCCGACCGGCCAATAGTGTGAAGGGGAGGACTAGGAGGGAGAACCCCGGACGTGTTTATCTCTTTTTTTTTTTTAAGTCCGTATTGTACCACAGCTGCTCTCTGATTCCCTCTCAGCTCTACTTGCGGGTGCGATGACGAGTTTAAAGGAGCTTTGTAGAGGGTTACCTCTCGACCCGCTTCCGACCAACCGTGGCAGAGACCCAGATGTGCCTCATGCACCTGTCCGTACACCGAACCTCACCGCCGAGGAGAAACGAGTGAGTCATTCAATCGTTGACTGTTTTCCCTTTAATATACAGTAAATGTGTGATAAATGTGTACTGCGAATATAGAAGCGTATGTAGACCGGTTTAAGACGTTGTGCCTGTAAAATAGAGTTCGGTTCAATTCATCAATGGACGATGTATTTAATCTCTGGTTGTACTGTCGGTAATGTGACTGCCTCCATCACTAATCAGAGTGAACACGGTGCAGATCCCGAAAATGCTTTCGGAATTAGGAACCGTGCAGTGGGCTTAGGGTCCAAAGGACAGGACTCTGGGGCCTGCTTTCAAAATGTTCTAGTGTATTTGCAGCTCTGTCAATAATTATAGAAGATAAGAGTTGTAGTGTAGGGAAGGGGGGGGGTGGGGGGATTTCTTCAAACTCGGTGCAAAATGTCCGAACGCACTAGAGATTCCGACTCGGAGCATCTCACACCTTTTACAGTGTATTGCCGAGGTAACCGGATGCAGTTATATCATGCAGAATGGACAGATACGGATATGAATTACGGAGTGCAGTGTGTTTTTTTTAGGGTTTTTTTTTCCTCCAGGGCATGTGGTTGAGAAGGTCACATGGACGGGAGGTTTTTCCCGTCCACAGTGCATTCACAACGGTCATTCATTCATCTTTAGTGACTGCCTGGTCAGCAGTGCGGGGGTTTAAATTAGGCTGCTTACAGCGGGGGATACAAGTATCGGACGTGTCGACATTTTTTTCCGTAAATATATTTCCAATGAGGTTATTCACATGAAATTTTCACCAGACGTCGGTATTAACTCAAGAAATCCGGAAATATAAAGAATTCACAACGTTGAAGTCCGTAAATGAAAGTTATGTGTAATAAAGTGGAATGACACGGGAAAAAAGTACTGAACACGCTGTGTCTGATACAGTGTGCAGGTACAAACAAAAGTAATAACTGAATTGGATATTTAAAAAAAAAAAAAAAAAAAAAAAAAGAACTGTCTTGTGCACAAAAAAATGGACGAATAAACGATCGATATTAGGCCATGTCCACGTCAAATACAGACACGTCGGCCATAGCGGATAACGGGTTTTGTAACGTAATGGTTATCATGTAACACTGATCTGTCTCTTTCTGTTTACTCTCTGACCCAGCTTGCTCTGAGGAATGCTTTGAGATATTTTCCTCCGGCTCTTCATGAGAGTCTGGCTCCCGAATTTGCCGAGGAGCTCACGCAGTATGGACACATTTACATGTATCGGTTCTGCCCTACCCTACGCATGAGGTACACGCGCTGATTCATCTCCTCAGCTGTAAAGTAAACAGGTTTTCTGTTCTTTACTCAGTGCATGAAACATGTCTGCGTTATTGTCCATACAAACACACATCCACTACGTACCGTACACGACGGACGCAGTGGAGTGTTCCTTTAACTGATGCTTTGTGTGAGCTTTTGGATAAATTCATTTGATGCAGAACGTTAAGTGGTTGAATATAGTGTCTAACAATTCAAGAACATTAACTTAAAAGTGAATTTTCAATAAACCACTTCCATTTCTTTCTCTTTTTTTTTTTGGGGTACTTTGTGTTACATATGTTGTAACGCAACATTGGGTGTCTGAAAGGCGAGATATAAATCGACTACATAATAATAATACAAGGAAACTAATTAACTAAACAAACAAATAAATAAATAGGAATAATACATATATTGTATTGGTTCTATGTGTATTGACATGATTACGGGGCCAAGCACTGAGGTTGTGTAGGGACCCTATAGTCTTCTTCTTCTTCTTCTTCTTCTTCTTCTTCTTCGTGGGGTCCAAGCACCAAAGGTTGGGAGTTTTCTTCTTCTTCTTCTTCTTCTTCTTCTTCTTCTTCCTCTTCTTCTTCCTCTTCTTCTTCTTCTTGTTCTTCTTGTTCTTCGTGGGGTCCAAGCACCAAAGGTTGGGAGTTTTCTTCTTATTATTATTCTCCTTCTTCTTCTTCTTCTTCTTCTTCTTCTTCTTCTTCTTCTCCTTCTTCTACTTGGGGTCCAAGCACCAAAGATTGGGAGTTTTCCTCTTCTTCTTCTTCTTCTTCTTCTTCTTCTTGTTCTTGTTCTTGTTCTTCTTGGGGTCCAAGCACCAAAGATTGGGAGTTTTCTTCTTCTTCTTCTTCTTCTTCTTCTTGGGGTCCAAGCACAGATGGTTGGGAGTTTTCCCCTTCTTCTTCTTCTTGTTCTTCTTGTTCTTGTTCTTCTTGGGGTCCAAGCACCAAAGATTGGGAGTTTTCTTCTACTTCTTGTTCTTCTTGTTCTTCTTCTTGTTCTTCGTGGGCTCCAAGCACAGATGGTTGGGAGTTTCCCCCTTCTTCTTCTTCTTCTTCTTCTTCTTCTTCTTCTTCTTCTTCTTCCTTTTATTATTATTAGTAGTCCAAGTGCCAACGGTGCTGAAACCCTATTGTTTTATGTTCCGATTCTTAATCTTATTATTTACGTGGTTATTATGGTATTGTTTTCATTAGGATTGTTGTTGTTCTTCTTCTACTCTGTTAAATCTGACCGTGTAGACCAAACCATAGGTCCTACAGACATGAACCTTCATCAGTAGGTAGTACTCCCTCCCACTACTCAAGCAAGAGAGTGAACCCAACTGGCCTAATGGTGGCGCTATAGAGAAGCGTTAACCTGTCCTGGATCTAATTTCTAACATGCTTTAGAAAGAAAAAACCGTCTGTCGGCTAGTTTCTCCATTTGAAACATTTTTTTCGTCCCAGAATTGTTTCCCATTTCTAGTTGGAACAGTGCTCATCATCTCTGCCATCTTTTCCTTAAAAGGCAGCTCATGAGGAATTGAGGAATACACGATCGAGGTTGGTCAGCGGAAGTTAACGCGAAGGCTCGTCAGTGTTTATGGAATTGCAGTTTGCCTCGCCGACAATGGACTGGCATCCATCTCATTCGGGGTGTACTTCCAGGATAGACTCCAGAGCCACAATGACCCTGACCGACACGGTTTCTAGCTAAGCAGTCCCCAGTAGGGCCCGAATGAATCCAGGAATTTTTAAATATGAAAGGAATAAAACACTGAGCAGGCGGTTACAGGAAATGAATCACCGACGGGCTGGTGTGAAGACAAAGTGGAGTTACTCTTTACATGCTGACGCTGATTATTTTCCTAGAAATGTTCCATTCCTTTTATTCCGAAAGCAATTGTTAGCATTTTAATTCGTTAACGACAGACACATTGTACTTCTCATCAGTTTATATTTACATCTAACGTTGTGGAGCGAACGATTGAATGGATTCGAGTCATTTGGTATTGAAACCATTCTGTTTGTCCGTGTGTCGCAGGGCGTATCCTATCGATCAGTACCCCTGTAAGACCAGACACGCAGCAGCCATCATGCACATGATCATGAATAACCTGGATCCTTCTGTAGCACAGGTATTCAAAACTAACATTTATTAAGTTGCACTCATTTCAATGTAATACTTCATTACCCATGCCACCAGATGTACTAGTGCACATCATCTACATCAGATGTATGGTATGTATGGAGACTGATGAATGTCTCTTTACAGAGAACGTCTCCATATCGAGAATCGAGCGCTTTAAAAGATATCATCAAACATAGTACATTATGTCGAGCGTCCACCGTACATGTCACTGTGTCACTGACAAAAACCCTACTATGGAAGACCTACTGCACCCAAATATATAAATCTGTTACAGGATATTTTGCTGTGTAAATTAGTGCTTTGTCCTGTAGTCACGTGATCTATTCTGTAATCTGAATCAGCCACTCATTCACATCTGTGTCACGTCTCAGTTTCCACAGGAGCTTGTCACCTACGGAGGAAACGGACAAGTGTTAAGCAACTGGGCTCAGGTAATGTCTCTGTACACTAACTACATTAACTCCAAAGTTAACGCGCGCTAACTTCCCTATTCTGTGCACGAGCTAACAGACTAGCGAGGACAGGTTAAGGCTGTTCTTCTGATCTGAAAAGCAGTGTTCGCTTCTACATCAGGCCATCACTGGCTCTCAGGTATCACACGGAAACATGAGACATTGAGCAGACCCAGCTGGTGTAAATGGGCTAGGAGGCAAATGTCTTAGGAAGCAATAAGAGAAGCAATAAGAGAAGCAAGGCTGGGGCTGATTTTTTGTTAAACACAGTGTCCACGATCGCACAATCCCGGCAACAAGCAAAAGGAAATCCAATGCGAAAAGGGGAAAAGCAGAACGCAGACTAACAAACAGCGAGGGCGTGCACTTAGTGTCACGTTCATGAGTCTTTTATAGTGCATACAAATGAGGAAGAGTTGAGAAGTCGTGGAAGAGCTCCCTCTGGTGGCTTAGCGGAGAACTGCCTATGATGGATGAGACGAGCTGTCTATCTGCATCGAAGTGTGTTGAATAGATATGAGATTTTAGCCCTCTAGTCTAATATCATCACCACCAGCCGTCACTGCATATGAGCCAATCAGTCTACTTTGTGGTCTTATGCAGGTTGGTGCAAATGTTTGCACGCCCTTAGAAGAATTTATACTGACTAACCTTTTAGTCTGTTGTGTTTTATAGTTCCTGTATTATTTCAAGTTAAAAAAAAAAAAAATCGGTCAAATAATGTGTATTCAGATATTAAAACAGACCGTACAGGATCTCGCAGAGTTTTTTTCGTGGCCAAGAATGCTCGATTTTGCTGCGGCTTTTTTCAAAACTTGCGATACAAATTTTCGAGTTGGTTATAACGTTTTTAAAGTTTGTTTTTTTTTTGCGGAAAATCACACGAATTACATGAAATCGCGATCGGACGGAATTCTTTAGCGGTGACGTTTCTCGGTAAACGAGACGTTTTGGCTGTACTCATGTTCGACGCACGTGAACCGAAGAGGGCTTCGGGTGAATGCGAGTCGTGATGACGTCACGTGACGCCTCTCGGACCGAATCTGCGGAGAATCCGTGGTCGTCTTGAAAAATCGCAAGCTCCTCCGGAGCAAAATCACAAACAATCCAGGAGGGACTGGGAAACGGATGGGGCGGTTGTGGATCAGGTGGTAGAGCGGGTTGTGCACTAATCGTAGGGTCGGCGCTTCGATTCCCGGCCCACGTGACTCCACATACAGTAGTGTCCTTGGGCGAGACACTGAACCCTGAGTCGCTCCCGATGGCAAGTTATTAAAGAATAGTCAAAACATCAGTTCAAAAACTTCCAACCCCTATTCTGATGAACTTGTATCATCAACTAATGCCTTTATAACTACATCTAGCCACTTTTATATCCTCTTGGATCCTCTCTGTTCTAAAATGTGAGATTTTGGCCTGTGGGTGACTGTTGAAATGTTTTATTCTGTGTGTGTGTGTGTGTGTGTGTGTGTGTAGTTCTGGCTGGTGTGTCATTACCTAAGCACTATGACTGAAGAGCAGACTCTGGTGATGTACAGTGGTCACCCACTCGGCCTGTTTCCCAGCCTGCCCTCATCCCCACGCTGCGTCATCACTAACGGCATGGTAACACACACACACACACACACACACACACTCTTCACCTTACTCGGACTCTCACCGTTTGATTTTGACCATCGTTGTTTTGCAGGTCATCCCGAACTATTCCTCCAGGGAGAGCTATGAGAAGATGTTTGCTCTGGGAAACACCATGTGAGATACGTTCGCACTGGTCCATGTGTCTCACCACTATCCTCCTGACTGTAGAATTACACATTAATTATTAATCACGCATAAACTATTAGTAAAGGCTTATTTCAGTGTTTGCGGTGTGTGTGTGTGGTCAGGTATGGACAGATGACTGCAGGAAGTTATTGCTACATTGGTCCTCAGGGCATCGTTCATGGCACCATGGTAACAAACAGATCACGCAGCTTATTATTGTTCTTCCCTTCAAAGTCAAATGAATTGTCTACGCGATCGGCGTAAATGGTTCTTATATTGTTTAAAGATCTTTTATTATTATTATTATTATTATTATTATTATTATTATTATAATTTTTTTCATTTAGTACTGCCCTTCAGAAGCTACCTAAGATATTAACATGTTTCCCAGAAGACAAAATAATAACATTTTACACAGTATGTATTCGGTATATTAACTCCGATCTGTGCTTGTCGCCACGGTTACATTTAAATTGCTTACGCAAGATCAGACACGTCAACTTACACCTGTGATTACGATTAAGTCAGATATACTGATTAATAGGTATATATTAATGGGCTCGTTCTAATATGTTATCGTTTCTATAGTAACAGCTAATACTAAGACGCAAGCTTCCATGGAGGCTACAGCACATCCCATTCCTCGAGCTTTCATTTGAATTTACGATTTATGAGCCATTTATTTATGATTTATGACTCTTTTAAGGTCAGTGTGCATGAGTGCAAAGCTCTGAAACAGAATAACCTTTAACCTATGACTGATTTCGGTTTTGTCTGTGTTTCCCCGCGGTGTGTAGCTGACCGTGTTGAACGCAGGACGGCGTTACCTCGGCACGAGTGACCTGAGAGGTCGTGTGTTCGTGTCCTCCGGTTTAGGCGGTATGAGTGGAGCCCAGGCGAAAGCTGCGGTCATCGCCGGCTGTATCGGCGTTATCGCAGAGGTCAGACATTGATCAGACATTCCCAAGAGATCTGACTCGTACAGCTCAGCAGAAGGATCCTGGTCGTGTGCACGTCGTTTTCCTTTACGGATGAGTTGGACCCTTTCACGTCCAATATTTCATTCGAGCACGTAATGGAGCGGATTCAGTGCCACTCTGACCACTACAGCGCTCGGGCAGTGCTGGAAATGAGTGACATTCTTAAAATGAAATCATGCGGTCTAAAACCGGCTTTAGTGACGGGAACACACTAAAGGAGAACGTTGGTTTTTCATTAACAAGAGCGAGAAACGTTGATCTAAATGCCTTTAAAAAAAAAAAAGCCTTCAGAGTACTCCATCATCTGGAGAAGATATCTAACGCGACGTGTGTTTTTTCCTGAAGGTGGATGAAGCTCCTCTGAAGAAGAGGCATGAGCAGGGCTGGGTGATGGAGGTCACGAAGGACCTCGACTGCTGCGTCCAGCGCATCAGGTTCCACTCGCACCACGCACAATACTCCACTTGTATACACGGTCTCACAACCATCATCTCTTCTATTATGCAAACATACACCAAACGTCCTCTCACATAGCTTCATATAAAAAAAATAAATAAATAAAAACACAACTCCAGGAGTTTTAATCTAATCTCAACCGACTGCATCTGCATCTGGGTCACTATCAAGACAAAACTGTACTGAGAAAAACACCTGTATACTAAAAACAAGTTCAGTTGTGTTTAATACGACTCTAACGACTGTATAACACACATCGAACACTACAGTCGTTACTGGATTGGAACACTGAAGGAATGAAGATGATACAGATCTGAAAGCTCACCGAAGCCAAGGGAGTGTAATTGGCCGTGCTGTCTGGGTGGGAGGGGCATACTCTCTCTCCAGTGTCGCTCATAGGAACACTAGCCAATCGTGTGAGCTCATGTATGCGGAAGACTGTAGACAGCAGTTTGTCCTGAGAGTGTTTCGCGTCCCTGTGATCCCGCCATGTCTTAGAGGAAGCACGGGTTAGCCTTCATGCTTCACCTAATGGCTGGGTGTGAATTTGCAATTGACCAGATCTGCATATCCTTCCATCTGAAAAAGTAGTTCCGTCGTTGAACGGATAAACCGTACAGATTTTGTGCTTTATTTACAAACACTCTCGACTAAAGAATTCCTGCCGCTGCCCTGTGTGTATAGAGTTTGCACGTTCTCCCCGTGCTGCGGGGGTTTCCTCCGGGTACTCCGGTTTCCTCCCCCAGTCCAAACACATGCACGGTAGGCTGATTGGCGTGTCCGTAGTATATCAATGTGTGTGTGATTGTGCCCTGAGATGGATTGGCACCCTGTCCAGTGTGTACCCCGCCCTGTCCCCGATGCTCCCTGGGATATTCTCCAGGTTCCCTGTGGCCCTGTAGGATATATATATATATATATATATATATATATAAGCGGTATAGAAAATGGATGGATGGATGGATAGAAGTCAAAGGGCATTTTTTTTAACGCCTGGCTTTTATATGTAAAATTAGTAAGCCATTACACTGGAACAATAAAAGTGCGAGGATGAGACGGGCCTGAGAGAAAGCCGTCCTTATTCATGGTGTAATTAAACACAGGAGAGAAATGAAACATGCTGCCGGTATTTATGAGATGAAACACCGTCTACAACGTCTGACGAGTTCCCGAGTGTGAACACTACTCGTATAATGAGTGTGTGATGTGCGACTCAGCTTTTTTTTTTCCTCGCAGGGAGGCTAGGAGATCCAAGATGGCCCTGAGTTTGGGTTACCATGGCAACATTGTGGCATTGTGGTGAGTGTTAATTAATGGTCAGGTGCTGACCGTGTATGTGTCCGTGTGTTTGACCTGTGTGTGTGTGTGTTTAGGGAGCGTCTGTGGCAGGAGTACGAGCGCACAGGAGAATTGCTGGTGGATTTGGGTTCTGATCAGACGTCACTGCACAACCCGTTCAGTGGTGGTTATTACCCGGTCCAGCTCAGCTTTACGCAGGCCAACCAGCTCATGAACACCGACCCTCAGAGATTCAGAGCCACCGTACATGAAAGGTACACACACTTATACACACCACCCAGGAGAGCTGGTATTTTCTGGCTTGTCTGATTGGAGCAGATTTTGTACTGCTTGAATGGCCAAATATAGACTTTTTAAACATCTAATTCACATATTCACCTTTATGTGCTTTTCAGATCAGGTTTCTGATCTCAGTCTGACAAGTCAAATCAGATGTAGTGTTGGTCATCATTCTATAAAGAAATAACCGTTCTGTTCCCAGCTGTTTTTTAGCGGATAATCCAGGGGACTGATTAGATTCCACTGCACGTGGCTCAAACCGAATTTCTTATAAAACACTGGGGGGAAAAAAAAGAGAAAAGAATTGAATTATAGTATGATTCGCTGGTAAGAATCCCACTTAATAACAACGCAGAATGATGGAAAAGATGTGCAAGGAACATGCAGATTTTTAAATGAAATGCAGCTACGGTGAGATCTGTTTACACGTGATTCGCAAATGAGGAAATAAAGTGTGAAGAATTCCATAAAGTCGTTACGTACTATAACAGAATGAAGAAACTGGTCAGAAATCGGTGTGAAACTTGCTGCAGTGTTAACTCTGAACCCTGCTGCTGTTCTCTCTGAAGTCTCGGTAGACACGTCGCGGCCATTAATAAGCTCTCGGAGAAGGGAATGTTCTTCTGGGATTACGGCAATGCCTTTCTACTGGAGGCCAAACGAGCAGGTGAGTGTTATTACATGGTATTACAGAGTTTCCGGAATATGAGTCACCTCTTCTTTCTTTCTTTCTTTCTTTCTTTCTTTCTTTCTTTCTTTCTTTCTTTCTTTCTTTCTTTATCTGGATGTCTGTAAAGCTGCTTTGTGCCAATGTCTGTTGTTTTATGTGACAGGTGCTGAGGTAGAGAAGACTGGAGGAGGTGCTACAGAGTTTAAATATCCTTCATATGTCCAGCATATAATGGGGTGAATCACTAACATAGACACATTCATTAACACACCAGTGCAGCGTGGTGCAGGTACTAACCTAAATCCAGAACCATCAGTACTCTGGTCAAGTCTGATTCCTGTTATAGAACCCTCCTACTACTTCTACTATTAGTACTACTACTCCTACTTTTACTACTAATATGATTACTACTACTAGTATTATTACTATTACTACTACTTTTACTACTACTACTACTACTACTAGTATTATTATTACTACTACTACTACTACTACTTTTAATACTACTACTATTACTACAACTACTTTCACCACTACTACGATAACTACTACTTTTACTACTACTAAGATTACTACTACTACTACTTTTACTACTACTACTACTAATAATAATACTTTTATACTTTTACTACTACTCCTACTTTTAATACTACTACGATTACTACTACTACTACTACTATTACTACTACTAGTGTTATTACTACTACTACTACCACTACTACTACTACTACTACTACTAGTGTTATTATTACTACTACTACTACTTTTAATACTACTACGATTACTACTACTACTACTACTACTACTATTACTACTACTAGTAGTGTTATTATTACTACTACCACTACTACTACTACTACTACTACTAGTGTTATTATTACTACTACTACTACTACTACTACTTTTAATACTACTACGATTACTACTACTACTACTACTACTACTACTATTACTACTACTA
The DNA here is from genome assembly GCF_001660625.3 of Ictalurus punctatus. Lineage (NCBI taxonomy): Eukaryota > Metazoa > Chordata > Actinopteri > Siluriformes > Ictaluridae > Ictalurus > Ictalurus punctatus. The sequence goes on along the minus strand of NC_030426.2, from coordinate 24,922,346 downwards.
CTAGTGTTATTATTACTACTACTACTACTCCTACTTTTAATACTACTACTATTACTACTACTACTAGTGTTATTATTACTACTACTACTACTAGTGTTATTATTTCTACTACTACTACTACAAGTGTTATTATTACTACTCCTACTACTACTCCTACTTTTAATACTAATACGATTACTACTAGTAGTATTATTACTATTACTACTACTACTACTACAACTACTACGATTACTACTACTACTACTACTACTACTACTAGTGTTATTATTACTACTACTACCACTACTACTAGTGTTATTATTACTACTACTACTGCTACTACTCCTACTTTTAATACTACTACTATTACTACTACTACTAGTGTTATTACTACTACTACTACTACTACTTTTAATACTACTACGATTACTACTACTACTACTACTACTACTATTACTACTACTACTAGTGTTATTATTATTACTACTACTACTACCACTACTACTACTACTACTACTAGTGTTATTACCACTACTACTACTCCTACTCCTACTTTTAATACTACTACGATTACTACTACTACTAGTGTTATTATTACTACTACTACTACTACTACTACTACTACTTTTAATACTACTACAATTACTACTACTACTACTTGTATTATTACTACTCCTACTACTATTCCTACTTTTAATACTAATACGACTACTACTACTACTACTACTATTATTACTATTACTACTACTACTACTACAACTACTACTACGATTACTACTACTACTACTTTTAATACTACTACTATTACTACAACTACTTTCACCACTACTACGATAACTACTACTTTTACTACTACTAAGATTACTACTACTACTACTTTTACTACTACTACTACTAATAATAATACTTTTATACTTTTACTACTACTCCTACTTTTAATACTACTACGATTACTACTACTACTACTAGTGTTATTATTACTACTACTACTACTACTTTTAATACTACTACGATTACTACTACTACTACTATTACTACTACTAGTGTTATTACTACTACTACTACCACTACTACTACTACTACTGCTATTACTACTACTAGTGTTATTACTACTACTAGTACCACTACTACTACTACTACTACTTTTAATACTACTACGATTACTACTACTACTAGTGTTATAACTACTACTACTACTACTACTACTTTTAATACTACTACGATTACTACTACTACTACTACTATTACTACTACTAGTGTTATTACTACTACTACTACCACTACTACTACTACTATTACTACTACTAGTGTTATTACTACTACTACTACCACTACTACTACTACTACTACTAGTGTTATTATTACTACTACTACTACTTTTAATACTAATACGATTACTACTAGTAGTATTATTACTATTACTACTACTACTACTACAACTACTACGATTACTACTACTACTACTACTACTACTACTACTAATAATACTACTACTATTACTACTACTACTAGTGTTATTATTACTACTACTACTGCTACTACTCCTACTTTTAATACTACTACGATTACTACTACTACTACTACTACTACTACTACTATTACTACTACTACTAGTGTTATTATTACTACTACTACTACTACTACTACTACTTTTAATACTACTACAATTACTACTACTACTACTTGTATTATTACTACTCCTACTACTATTCCTACTTTTAATACTAATACGATTACTACTACTACTACTATTATTACTATTACTACTACTACTACTTTTAATACTACTACTATTACTACAACTACTTTCACCACTACTACGATAACTACTACTTTTACTACTACTACGATCACTACTACTACTACTACTAATAATACTTTTATACTTTTACTACTACTACGATTACTACTACTAGTAGTGTTATTATTACTATTACTACTACTACTACTACTACTACAATTACTACTACTACTACTGCTACTACTACCACTACTTTTACTACTACTCCTACTTTTAATACTACTACGATTACTGCTACTACTTTCACCACTACTACGATAACTACTACTACTACTACTACTAATAATACTTTTATACTTTTCCTACGATTACTACTACTACTATTACTACCACTAGTACTACTACTCCTATTACTGATACTACAATTATTACTACTACTAGAACTGCTGCTGCTACTTCTTGTACTACTACCGCCACTACTATCACTACAACTATATCACTACTGCTACTATTATTAATTCTTCTTCTAGTTCTACAACTGCTACTTTTACTACTACTGCTATTACTACTATTATTACTGCTACTACTATTATCTCCTCTACTACTACTACATTAAATCCTTTATGATAGGGAAACTCTCAGTTGCAGGGTTCTGTGTAGAAATTCCCTAAAATATAAAACTGTTAAGAGTTCTGGTAACACTTTACTATAAGGTGCACAAATAGGCATATATTTAATACTTAACTGATGCTTGGATTGTGCTGTTACAGGAAAATAATCAACAACAGGCTGGTTTGATGGAGCCGAGTTACTATTAACACCACAGAGTTGATTATTTTCCAATAACGGCATGTCCCGAAACGTTCTTCTAATACAGCAGAATGACACGTCATACTTCTTATCCATTTATAGTTACATGTTATGGAACATCACTTACATTATACCAGTTAGTGATGTATGGTTATTTATGGATTCCTTTGGGTTTATGTGAAGACACATAAAGCATCTGAGAAAAGGAACCTCCTGGACGTTTCATTGTTCTCAAGAGGAATTTAATCTGCTTCTTACTAAATTCAGACAATAACAGAATAAGGTCAGAATGTTACCAAAGCATGCCACGTTGTCTGATGGAAACGCAGCATTATTGTCACGCATAAACAGACTTGCTGAGTCTGATCTTTGTCCTCTGTGTGTAGCGATATCTTCTCTCTGGGTTTCGGGCCGTTCCGCTGGGTCTGTACCTCGGGAAACCCCGCTGATCTGGCGCAGACCGATGACATCGCCACTACTGTGCTGGAAGAGATCAGCGCCACTGTGACCGAGCGAGTTCGACAACAGTACATTGACAACATTCGCTGGATCCGTGAGGCTGGAAAACACAACATGGTAGAGTGAACGATACTGTACACACACACACACACACACACACACTCACCTTAATAAATGACGGTGTAAGTGTGGATTATTCCTCGGTGCAGGTGGTGGGCTCTCAGGCTCGTATTCTCTACTCAGACCAGAGAGGAAGAGTGTCCATCGCTTTGGCCATAAACCAGGCCATCGCAAAAGGCAGAGTCACGGTAAAGCTCAACACACACGCGCGCACACTCGCCTGAATGAGTGATTATACAGCTTAGGATAATAATGCGTAAGTATTCACCCCTTTGACCTTTGTCACAGTTTGTAGCGTTACAACATGAAAAGAAAGAAGAAAAAAAAACGCAGACATTTGTTCGTTGAGGAAGTAAATCCCTGATCTCCAGAACTTGATAACCTTGAAAGGTCCTTGATCTTCATGAAGCAGTCTGTTCTCTTCATAACAGACCCGAACAAACTGCATCATGACATACACTTCCAGTGAGGTCCATTTCAGTTCCAGATTGTATCACTAGAAAATGTAGGAGGGAAGGTGGCGGGGGGGTGAATACTTATGCAACTCACTGTAAGTGACATTACATTGAGGTTCTGTCTCTTCAGGCTCCTGTAGTGATCAGCAGAGATCATCATGATGTCAGTGGCACTGACAGCCCCTTCAGAGAGACCTCCAATATATACGATGGGTCTGCTTTCTGTGCAGGTACACACTGAAAGTCACTCTCTCTCTCACACACACACACACACACACACACACACACACACACACACACACACAAGACAAACTCCTCTCGAATGTGCGTGCTTGTGTTTTGTAGATATGGCTGTGCAGAACGTTATCGGTGACGCTTTCCGTGGTGCCACGTGGGTCGCTTTGCATAACGGAGGCGGTGTTGGATGGTACACACATACCACATTGTATTCTGTTATCCATTAACTCCGATAGATTACACGGGCTTGTTTCTGACTGTATCATTTATTGCCGATAACATCAGATAAAGTTCTCCAAAATGCAGTATTTAACCGCACAAGGCTGTTTCGCACTGGAAAAGTGCCGTACTTTAAAAATGTCACTTAGATCGTTAGATTTGTTATTAATAATATTTCAACAAAATTGCGTTTATGTCTCGGTATTTCGCCTAACGACGGCTGTTTACGTGCACGTCAGTATTCCGATATCGATCCGAATTTGGCGAGATTCGAATTAGTATTGGTGTAAACGCTTCGATACAATCCGATCGCCCGGTTCAAATTAAGACGATAACCTGATTGCCCAGATTCCTGGAATATTCCTGTTTTAATCCGAAATGTGTTGCATCATTCAGAAAATTCACTGAAAAGACATCTATGCGCACGCTCGGTTCGCAATGCATTGTGGGTGCTAACTGACGCTCAGCAGTCGGCTAGGTATTTAAGAATGGAAACTCCGAAGCGATATTCGGATGCCTTTACGCATATAAACGTCATATTCAGAATACGACTGCAATCCGATATATAGACCTTAATCCGAATATGATGTGCATGTAAACGTAGCTAATGTCTAAGGAAGATGAAGTAATTGAGTTGGGGCTTTGACCCTTACCCTTACAGTACGTTGGATAAATTAGGATGAAAAATATTGATAATCTGTTGATTTTTAACTTGATGCAGGGGCGAGGTAATGAACGGAGGCTTTGGATTGGTTCTGGATGGTTCTGAGGAGGCTGGAAAGAGAGCCCGGATGATGCTGAACTGGGACGTCTCTAACGGGGTAAGTGAATTTCTGATGTCCAGTCTGGAAGAATACGCACTGGAGTCCATATATGAAGTGCAATTATGAAGTGCAAAATAAGGCAACAAAGGCGCTGTACAGCTGCGCAGCTGAAGAAACGCATAACGGATGAATGGGGGAAAATTCCGCTCGCCAAACTCAACCAACTGGTGTCTTCACTCAGCGTCCGAACGCTTAATAAGTGTCATGAAAAGAAAACGTGATGATACACAGCGCGAAACAGTCGCCTGTCCCAACTTTTTTGCCGTGTGTTCCAGTCATCAGATTTGAAATGAGTGTATATTTTCCAAAATAAAATCAACTCGCAAAGTAAAACGTCAAATGACGTGTCAATGATGTGTTTTCCATACAGTTCGGCGTGAATCGAATTTCCACACGACTCTTTTTGATTGTTTTTTTTTGTTTGTTTTTTTTGCGCATTTTCGATACTGTCCCAACTTTTTCGGGAGTTAGGGCTGTACACTCGTGTAATTTAGTCGTGCTGTTGCTGTATGTTTTCGTGTAGGTGGCTCGGAGGTGCTGGTCTGGAAATTCCAATGCGTATGAGACGATTCGGCTTACCATGGAGGATCATGGAGACCTGAGAGTGACCATGCCTTATCGTGTGCAGGAGGAACATCTGCTGGACCGTACCCTGCAGGGATAGAGCTACACCGTAGAGTCGGCCTTCGTTTCACTTCCCTAATGGTGTTTAACCTCACAGACGACTTACCCTGCACGTTTCTCACCATTGGAATTGATCAGACGTACTTATCTAAACCCCTGAATGTGGCTGCCAATAAACGCTGGAATGTCAGTAAACGTTTACGCCTCGTGTGTATTTGCTGTCCACTTTACTCATGGATGAAATACGAATTGAAAAACACCTGAACCAAGCTCCATTTATGATCAAATCAAAAAATTAGCCCAGGCGATCTGCACACTGTAACCGTAGCGACGCGCAAGTTCTAGCTCGAATCAGCTAGGTAATTATCCTAGCTCGCTCTCTACGTAAGATTTTATCACTCATGCATTGTAGGCTGATTGGCATCTCTAAGTCGTCTGAATGGGTGTGTGTGAGTTTGTGAACCGCGATGGATTGGTACCCCGTCCATCCAGGGTGTCCCCCGCCTTGCTCCCGAGTCCCCTGGGGTATTCTCCAGGCTTCCTCCGGAGCTGTGTAGGATAATCGGTACAGATCGTGGATGGATGTACCAGCTCCCTAGGTCAGTAGGTCCTGAATCAGTATATCATGTATATGAGTTGGGGCACTGGTAAGGACCATGGCTCACGACACACATTAGGACACCGATAACTCGATTTTCTGGCAACATGACTACGGACTCGCGTCGTAAAACGTCACCTAAAATTAAAAACGCAAGAGGTTTTATACAGTATGTCATACAAAGTGGTTAGCGTAATCACACACATTTCTGTCATAATATGTCAAGCAGGATCGCGGGCAAGCTAATTAAACACTTAAAAGTCGCTAGACTCAAACAAACAAAGCGTATGTCGAACGTCAAATCAAATCAAGTAATCATTTGAGAGCTACAACGACAACAACGAGCGACTTATATTTGTAGACGAAGCTGGCTCGGGGTTCGTCCCGCGTTTTGTTTGGAGCCGAGAGGCTTCAGGAGACACGGGGGAACGCCGTGAGCGTCTGCGTTCTCTGGTTTTTACGGTGCATTGTGGGATTTTTCAGGGCGCGAACGTTCCAGTGCACTGGAAGGATTCTGCGATCGAGACAGCCCTCAAAATGGCCGACTTCCTGATCCGCGCCCCGACTACTGAACTAGGGGGCCGGTTGAGGCGCACCCCGTGTATGACTAGACTGAAAAAGCTCCACTATACGAAGTAAAATGGAGCACAAAACTAAACTACACATTCCTATTTCACAAACAAACAAACAAACAAACAAAAATACACACCACTGCCACCATTGTAACCGAACATTCTTCATCCTCGCACACCTAAAAGTGACTTTCCCTGTTCCCTTTACTTTCAAGTGCAAAATAAGAGTTCTGTTTGCATTAGGAAGCAGTGAAAAGTGTGTGTGTGTGTGTGTGTGTGTGTGTGTGTGTGTGTGTGTGTGTGTGTGTGTGTGTGTGTGTGTGTGTTGGAAACAACTGCAGATTTTTGCTGAGCCTGATGATTTGCATTAGGAAGCTGAGCACCGTGTGTGTGTGTGTGTGTGTGTGTGTGTGTGTGTCCAGGCCCTTATTTCTGCAAGACAAGGAACCAGCTGGCAAATCTTACAATTCTTGAAACATATGGTCATCGTTTGCCTCGTTTCAACCCGGCTTATGTAAATGAAAGCAACGTAGATGCACTGAAGTATGGACAAGAAGTGATCAGGTGGAGGACAGAGAGAAAGAGCACACACACACACACACACACACACACACACACACACACACACATAGGAAATGCAAAATGCCTTAAATAACAAACATTTGTCACTTCAGAAAGTCCAAGTGCAGGTCAGTCTGCAGGTTTCAGAGTTAGTTGTGGGTGTATGGGGTGGGCCGGGGTGGGCCCGGGTGGGCCTGAATTGTTGATCCAGTCCTAGACTGTGTGTGTGTATCTGTGTTGTGTGCATGGTGCCTTTTTTTGCGTGCATGGTGCCTGATTTGCATTAGGAACAGAGCACTATGTGTTGGTGTGTGTGTGTGTGTGTGTGTGTGTGTGTGTGTGTGTGTTATACACAGAAACAGAGCGCAGTCTGAGAAGGAAGGTCGGTAGAGAGATGTCTCGGGTGTTAAGTTCTCTCCTGTCGATCCGTGAGAACGGCCTCGTCTTTAACCTGCTCGGCTCCGACTGCAGCGTGAGTGTTTCCACTCCTTCTCTCTTTTTATTCACGTGCTTCCTCTCCTGTTCTGTTCTTACTGTAAGTCTTTCTCTCAGAACCAGCGTCTGGCACGTGCTCACCTGCTCTTGTGATTTCACGACGGCATTTGCTTAAAAAGCAGGCTGCTTAAGGTGCTCTTTCTAAGGTTGAGAGTTCGGAAAGGAAGCTAAGAAATCCCGAAGATGTCGGAAAAGCCGAAATTTACGGCTTCAGCTCTGACGGCTGACACCGGAGACTCCTTCGGTAAACAGACTGTAGGAACGCTAGCGCATTAGAAAGAACACACCTGAGATTTGCAGAGCTGCTGTTATAGAAAATTAATCAACGTCTGCCAAACAGAATGGAGAATTAAACGGCGCTGTGCTACAGTATAAAGCTGGATAAAGTGACGGTGTTTGTTTAGAAGCTCATTTGTTTGGGGGTTGTGTTTATTTCCTGTATTACTGATTTTACTGGCAAAAACAACAGGACAGTATTCGTGTGTGTGTGTGTGTGTGTGTGTGTGCGTGTGTTTTAGGCGTCAGCTTGTGCCGTGGTGCAGTTATACCTGGCAACTACGGCTGGTAAAGGAAAAACATCCGAATGGCAGTTTCACAGTTGTGGAGTGGTCTGTCTGGTGCAGGATAAAAAATTACATTCAACATTTATACGGCTCTTTTGTGTGAAGGTTTTTACACACACACACACACATACACACACACACACACACCACACAAGGCTCTGATTTACTAAGGTGTGCGTAATTTGATAGAGATTCAGGTTTTTTCACCCCAGCAAAATAATACAGTTTTGTGTGTTTCTACTTAAAAGTACTAAAAGGGCGGAGTCACTGCAAATATTTCTATTTTCCCCCAATTTCATTTATTTGTGGACACCTGAGAATAAAAGTCTCATTGTTATGATTCAGTTCGTCAGTAAATCTTTAAAAATATGAAGACTTTTGTTTAACTTTGTATAACAGCTGTATAGCGGCTGTGGATCAGGTGGTAGAGCGGGTCGTCCGCTGATCGTAGGGTCGGAGGTGCGATTCCCGGCCCACGTGATTCCACATACCGAAGTGTCCTCGGGTAAGACTCTGAACCCCGAGTTGCTCCCGATGGCAAGTTAGCGCCTTGCACGGTAACTCTGCTACCATTGGTGTGTGAGTGTGAATGGGTGAATGAGACACGGTGTAAAGCGCTTTGGATAAAGGCGCTCTATAAGTGCAGACCATTTAACATAACGTACTCATTTGTTTTGAATAGTTTTATTCCTTCGCGAATCTGCGTATCATCTGGTTTGAAATTTAAAAAGGAAAAAAAGAAAAGGAAAATGACATTTTTTTTATTTTTCCATTCTTAACAGTAAAACAGGAAATACAAAGAAGGGGAAAAAAGCAGCTTTTTAAACTTTCATCACACAAGGGTCGCCAGCAGGGGGCGATATGATATGCGTCGTGTTCATTCGATTTTCGTTTCAAACTGAACGTGGGAAAACAAGGAAACAGCTTTTTATCGGTTTTTGGGTTTGGCACCAAATTTCTTTTCTTTTCTTTCACAAGTCATCTATTCTCCAGACTATGTACCCAGACTAAGATGCGCACTCTGGAGTTCTGTTTTCATAAACGATACGATTAAAAACGCCATCAACATACGCACAAAGATATCTGTGGTGGTGAAAATATTCTGAAATTGCGGCGCCTGGAACATCCGGCTGTCACGTTGTCCTTCTTTCCAGTCGCGGTCATCTTGCGACGCTTAAAGGGTACTTAGTGATCCGCGTTAGCAGCACGTCGGGTAATAACGGCGGTCTTTACGTGATCGAAACGAAAAGGCTGGACAAAACTTTACACTCGGTTTATATTCCTCACATAACTCAAGCACGTTATTTAAACCCTTATTCTCTCTGAAACACCTGCGAGGCGCTCTCTACCTGCACGGACAACATGTCGGAGATCGTTTTTGGGATCTTAGTAAATCAGGACCATGTTCTAGTTTACAGATCTACATTCAGTCACATTCTCAGCCTTAAAGAAATGTTATTTGTATTGTTTTGATATTCGCTCTGTTTAAAGGGAGTGTGGAAAGATCACAATATTTCTGTGTTTCTCTCTGCAGAGGGCCAAGCTGCTCTGGGAACAGGAGCTGTATACATCGTTCACGTATTCCACACCCTGCGCCTTTTTCCACACTTTCCCCGGTGATGTCAGTGACCCGAATCTGAATTTCACCTCCGCTCAGTTGTCTTCCTATATACAGTATCTCCGTTTTTAAAATGGAATATTCAACACTTAAACTGAATCTTTATCCCATTGTGTCGGTACTGCTTGGGGGTGGGGGGGTGGGTGGAAGGGCTTCGGGCGCCGATACTCTTACTGGTATCGAGTACGCTTATATACTCTTACTCGTAATAATACGCCGAGCGCAACGTCTGTGTTACCGCTTTGTGATGTAACTCAGGTGTACGTCATCGTCCAGACGCAATGTCTCCGCTTGTACAGTATAACATCTCAAACATGACGCTCAGCGGGAGTTCACTGTTAAAAGACATACACGCACTTGTACTTGCTCTGAGAAATAAATAAGTAAAAATGGCGTCAGTGCATCCTTATTCGCCCCTGTGTAGGAATGTTGGGCGGGGCTGAACTTTTCCGATGAGGACGAGGCGAGCCGGTTCAACACAGCTGTACAGAACTGCATCAGCGGCACTAAAGGTTTGCACACACACACACACACACACTCTTCAGATGGTTATGGAGCTGTCAGCTTTGCTTCGACTCTGATCAGCACTGTTATTGTGTTGTGCAGCGCGTCCCGTGTTCGTCCGGACTCACAGTCTGGACTCGGCCTCCGGATGGCTGCTGAAGAACAAACTGAGCACCTGTCTGTCTCTCAGCCGGTAAGGAGCTCACCATCATCCATCCATGGGTGGGTGATTCTATTGAGCGAAATACTCGAAACCGTCTAGTAGCTACGATGAAACCTCCGTGACCCTGCGCAGGCAGTTACTAAGGATGAATGAATCAGTGCTGTAAAGGCGTCGTGCAGCGACCGACGCTCATATAAAGGAGTTTGTTTAGGGTTAGGGTTAGGGTTAGGGTTACCCTAACCCTAACCCTTTTCACGTGTGACATTTTTATCACCGGATCGCAGTCCTGACGCACACCTCTAGTTTCAAATAAATGCCCTATGTGGAAAACGTTCTGGAAACCCCCCCCCCCCCCCCCCCCCCCAAAAAAAAAAACCAACAAATCGTGCACTTCCTATTTATCTTCCTATATATCTTCCTGTATATCTGTTTTTCGAATCAGTTTGAAAACACTTTACCTGTTCATCCCAAAATAATAATAATAATAATAATAATAATAATAATAATAATAATATAGTCCTCTCCAAAACTATTGGAACAGCAAGGCCAATTCATTTGTTTGTCGTGAGACATTCGTGTTTGAGAGCGAAAGATGAATACGAGAAGAGAGTTGAGAATTCACTGCACTGTATATGTAGACGTATGAAACGACATAGCACATTATGGATCAGACCACCCGATTTGTAGGCGAGCAAAAATATCGGAACACGGGACTGACAGGTGTTTGTTGTTAGATATCTCTGAACATCTTTAGGGTTTAACCTTGTGTTTCACCTACAAACTGCTCCTTTAATGACGTGACTATGGTACACTTGTTCAGGTCTGCGTCCCCTAAAGCTCCACCGCCTGTAGAGTCAGACGAGACCAGTACTCTTTCTCTGGCACAGAAGAAAGGACCCCTGCCACCCATCCCTTATAACAGCGACGCAGAGACGTCTGTTCCATCTCACCAGGATCATCTTAAACAGAGGCATTCGATTCCACGCCCTCCGTCGTACCCAGCCCCCAACCTGAACATGAATCCAGCAGGAGTGAAGAAAAGTGCCAGCTTTTCACCGGTGAGTAAAAAAACAATAACAACTCTATCAGTATGTTTGTAGCTCTAAATGCTTTAAATGACTCTATGTATCAATATGTGTTTGTCATGTTTAATACATTATAGGGAGGAAATTATGCTTTTACCGTCTCGAAACAGGAAAGAAGCTTGCATTTTACTGGTAAGCACCTTCCACTCTCTCTCGCTCTCACCCTCTCTCTCTCTCTCTCTCTTGCTCTCTCTCTCGCTCTCTCGCTCTCTCTATCTCTCGCTCTCTCTCGCTCTCTCTCTCTCTCGCGCGCTCTCTCGCTCTCTCTCTCTCTATCTCTCGCTCTCTCTCGCTCTCACCCTCTCTATCTCTCCCTCTCTCTCGCGCTCTCGCTCTCTCGCTCTCTCTCTCGCTCTCTCTCTCTCTATCTCTCTCTCTCTCTCGCTCTCTCTCTATCTCTCGCTCTCTCTCGCTCTCACCCTCTCTATCTCTCGCTCTCTCTCGCTCTCTCTCTCTCTCGCACTCTCACCCTCTCTCTCTCTCGCTCTCTCTCTCTCTCTCTCTCTCTCTCTCGCTCTCTCTCTCTCTCTCTCTCTCTCTCTCTCTCTCTCGCTCTTTCTCTCTTGCTCTTCCTTCTCTCCCCTTCTCCTTACTCTCTCTCTCTCTTGCGCTCTCTCTCTCACACTTTCTCTTGCTCTCTCTCTCTTTCTCTCTCACTCTCTCTATCACTCTCTCTCTTTCTCTCGCGCTCTCTCTCTCTCTCTCTCTTCCTTCTCTCCCCTCCTTCTTGCTCTCTCTCACTCTCTCTCTCTCTCTCTCTCGCTCTTCCTTCTCTCCCCCGTCCTGGCTCTCTCTCTCCCTCTCTCTCTCACACTCTCTCTCTCGCTCTCTCTCACTCTCTCTCTCTGTCATACACACACACATTCATCATTTAAAAAAAAAAACACTTACAGTTTTTTCTAAATTATTCTTGTAGATAACATATGAGCAGAAGCTTACGATGAAGTTGATGCACCGAAGATGATTTTCCCTGCTGCTGAAAATTTACAACGAAGCACTTTGTAATAATTGGCCAGATTTCGACCTGCATTTGTTATATATATATATATATATAATATATATATAAAAAAATTCATTTCTTACTCCATTATGTGTTGACATTTTAACTGAATATTCTTTCTTCTGTTGAAAAAATCCAACACATAGTCCAACACATCACACTTCAGTGACATCACCATCCTCTTTTCCTCTGAAAACAGGGTTGAATGTATATTACAGGCCTATTCGTGATGCCGAACCTGAATTACAGTCAGACTGTGTTTTGTTTTGGATGTTCATGGACACATGCAGATGTGCATAATACCTGTTTTTGCTTTCATCTCCTTTTAGTATTACTTTTAAATAAAAAAATTGCTTTGCCTTTCTATTTTATTCTCTCACTTTTTTTTTTTTGAGTGACTTTAATAATCCAAAGTAAATAAAAGTCAAATGTATATAGTTCTCTTATTGAGGTGCGTTTTATTCCTTATATACAGTATATCACACATCCTCAGCTCTGTACTATGTTCTTGGGGTGAAAGGTCATTTATCTAATAGTGATGGCCTCTAAACTGTCCGTTAACGCTCAGCTCTTCACTCAATACCATCATCTTCTCTCTGCCTGTTAGCTGTACCTAAAGCATGCTACGGGATGCTTGTTCTTACACAGAATTTGGAAGTAAAAAAGAATTTAAAAAAAACCCCAAATGTTGATCGCTGAAAAGTACAGATCAAAATCTGAAATCCGCTTTGATAAAGAAATATAATATAACCTGTATAGTTGAATAATATAACTTGATAAAGAAATATTTACCTTTATACCATAGCGCTGTTGAATTCTCGCATCCGATTGGTCAGAAGCTCATTCACAGGGACTTGTACCTCAGACTCTTAACATAATGTAAGCCTAATAGTAAACAAATATGACATTTTTTTGTTAATTAACAAAAACAAACATAACTGTGATATGATGAAGTTTATTTCAACTTTTTCCACATTTATTTAACATTTATGGAAGGAGTCTCCAGCGTCAGCACATCAGAGGTAAAGCTGTAATTTCAACTTTTCTCCCATCTTCATAGTTCAGGTCACATTTAGAGACTAAATTTCTCTGTGAATGATCCCCATCCTTAACAAATTATAAGTTAACGATGTGCTTTTTATCTCGGTGCTCTAATTCTAATAAAACACTATGGAGATACAGCTCAGTAACTCATAAAACTGAACCGTTAAAGTGTTGTTGTTGTTGTTTTTTTTATTTAATAAATTACTACATATTTTAAATAAATAAATAAATAAATAAATAAAGTGAAAAGAAGCATAAACATTTCTCCCAGGGCCGAAGGGGATCGAGTCTGTAGCGATTATTTGTAAGTAAGCGACATTAACTGTGCAGTGCCTGAGCACACTGTAAAGTTCACCCCTGAACGTGACAGGATAGTCCGACTTCTGAACTTCTGAAACTTCTGAAATTCTGAAATCTTCCCATTTAAATCAAAAGCTCAGGGTGGTTTGGAAACCCGGGACAAAAAATAAATAAAAATAAAATAATAATAATAATAATAATAATATTATTATTATTATTATTATTATTATTATTATTATTATTAATAATAATAATAATTTTAACAAAATTCTAATTTCACTTTAAGGAAAGAATCTCACAAATCATTTTCTTTTATTTACCAACAATAATATTTTATTATCATATTAGTTTTGTTATATCTCACATTTATTAGGTAATCTGGGAAAATCCAACATGCAGTATAGCCCAATGCCAAATTCCTAGGAACATCATATACTTACTACTAACATAATGCAGTGTTGAACCTATGTAGATGGATGGATGGGTGGGTGGGTGGATTGGTGGATGGAAGGATGGATGGTTGGATGGGTGGGTGGATGGAAGGATGGATGGTTGGATGGGTGGATGGAATGATGGATGGTTGGGTGGATGGAAGGATGGATGGTTGGATGGATGGGTGGATGGAAGGATGGATGGTTGGATGGGTGGGTGGATGGAAGGATGGATGGTTGGATGGGTGTATGGAAGGATGGATGGTTGGATGTGTGGGTGGAAGGATGGATGGATGGATGGAAGGATGGATGGTTGGATGGGTGGATGGATGGAAGGGTGGATGGATGGAAGGATGGATGGTTGGATGGGTGGATGGATGGGTGGATGGAAGGATGGATGGTTGGATGGGTGTATGGAAGGATGGATGGTTGGATGTGTGGGTGGAAGGATGGAAGGATGGATGGTTGGATGGGTGGATGGATGGAAGGGTGGATGGATGGAAGGATGGATGGTTGGATGGGTGGATGGATGGGTGGATGGAAGGATGGATGGATGGTTGGATGGAAGGATGGAAGGATGGATGGATGGTTGGAAGGATGGATGGTTGGATGTGTGGGTGGAAGGATGGGTGGAAGGATGGGTGGATGGATGGATGGATGGACACTACATGGTCAAAAGAATGTTGACACCTGCCCATCACGCCCATATGTGGCTCTTCCCCAAACTGTTCCCACAAAGATGGAAGCACACAATTGTGTAGAACATCTTTGCATGCTGTAGCATTCTAATTTCACTTCCACTGCAAATAAGAGGCCTAAACCTGTTCCAGCATGACGATGCCCCTGTGCACAAAGCGAGCTCCACGAGGGCACGATGTGATAAGGTTGGACTGGAGTCGTGACCTCAACCCCACTGAGCACCTTTGAAATGAACCGGAATGCCGACTGCACTCCAGACCTCCTCATCATCCATCAGTGCCTGACCTCCCTACCGCTCTTGTGGAATGTGTGAATGAACACAAATCCCCACAGCCATGCTCCAAAATCTAGTGGAAAGCCTTCCCAGTATAGTGGAGCTTATTATAACAGCAAAGGGGGAGTACATCTGTAATGGGTGTGATGATCAAGCGTCCACACACTTTTGGCCATATAGTGCATGTAAAGATATTTTTGAAAAACAAAGTTTTTACCTTGCCATTTCTTCAAAATAACTGTCCACACCAACAGTGTTTCTGAAAGATGTCCTTCCACATGAAACCGCAAAAACAATCTCAAAACACTCCAATGAGCACTCCAGCCCAGTGGTAATATTTCACAAACTGTTCTATCAAACACCCGAAGAATAAAAATAAAAAACTGAAAGGGGTCAGAATGAACTGACTCTGATGTAAGGTCTGATTAATATGCATTTCAGACAGAAATAATACGTTCATGTGGAATATAATTCAGGTTTAAATGGCATGTTCATTTTCACATTTTCTTTGCTTCTTCTTCATTGTTTTTATTTAGTGATGTAAATCCAGTGTTCGGTATATCTGTGGCTGTGTCACTGAGAACACCAGAACTGAAGCTGTACTGTATTTCACATATTTCCGCTCATGCTGTGAGCTCTTGTACTCCGTGTGGATTCACTTTTCTTGCAGGTTCGTGTTATCTCCATGCTAAAACATCTGATTCAATTCAGGAAAGGTTTGATCATTAATCAGGGAGAACAGCAAACATCTGAGAGCGGTGGATTCCCCCATTGTGTCTGATGGATCGTTCAATATGTCCTTATAGCTCCATGCCCAGCTAAGATGTCCATGCGGGCTCCATATGGCTTAGTGATGGGATGAGACTTGGGCCCCCATTAGTCTGCCCACATGGGGCCCATAAAGATTTATCCATGGCCTCTACATGTGTGTCAGCATACCTCATGTGGGCCACTAGTGGGGCCTAGGTGGGCTACAAGTGAGGCCCACCATCCCCTGGCCCCACATTCATAACCCTTGTTATCCCTTATATGGGTAATGATGTGGTCAGTTTCAGCGCCCTTATAGGTAAGATTCACAGTAAAACTGGCCCATGGATATTTTGTGGTGTTTTAATTAATTAATTAATTAATTGATTAATTGATTGGATTTCCCCCCGATTTGTTCACCTGATAAAATCATCTAGCTCTTCCCTATTATATAACGACTACCAACTGGGGACAAGGATGTATCTCAGCAACCCAGAGCCAGCTCCAGATGGGCAGGACTAGCTCCAAATGGGCTACATATGGAATAAATGGGGTAGGGTTAGCTTTAGGGAAGCTAGCCCATAGAATTATACGCTACCGAGACGCCCCACCCATTTGGAGCTATGGATGGCATCACTGGGATTTAAAATTTGTGATATCCTGATGATTTCAAAATGTGCATTATTAATATAATAAACGTGAATAGAAAAAGATTCGAGAGCGTTTATGAATTAAGAGGAAACCAAAAACAATTCTTCAGCTATGACACAACATTATTAATGAGATAAAACAAGATTATAATAATAAAAACGTACAGATCCCTCTTATACAAATATAAACTGCGGGAAATAAGTATTGAACGCATCAACATATTTTTCAGTAAATATATTTTCCAATGAGGCTATTCACATGAAATTTTCACCAGACTTTGGTATTAACTCAAGAAATCCAGATAATGGCTCCAGTGGTGCTTACTGGAAGATTTCGGGAGTTTTGAAATACGTCTGTATCCGATTCCATCGATATGTTTCGCGACAATAAGGTTGTGAAGGTCTTGGGAGAGCTCTTTGCTTTTACCCATCATGAGATGTTTCTTGTGTGACACCTTGGTAACGAAAAGCCTTTTTATAGACCATCAATGTACTAACAAAGCTGATATTAATTTGCACAGATAGCGGGTGTAATTACTTACGGATCTCAGCCGGTTCCTTGCCTTACCATGTCTTGGAGAACTGCTTTTCCTTAGCGTGTTCGAGACTTTTTTCCCGTGTCATTCCACTTTATTACACACAACTTTATTCATGGACTTGAACGTTGTGAATTCTTTATATTTCCGGATTTCTTGAGTTAATTCTGATGTCTGGTGAAAATTTCATGTGAATAGCCTCATTGGAAAATATATTTCCTGAAAAAAATGTCGACGCGTTCGATACTCATCCCCGTACACATGATATACTATTTATATCACAGCACTGCTGAATTTCCAAGTGTGATTGTTCAGAAGGAGTTGATGAATTTTCTATAAAAGCCGCTCTAACAAAAGTGCAGCTGCAAATCGTAGGTTTAATGCACTTGTTATACTATATTATCGTTTCTATAGTAACAACTAACGCTTATAGAAACTTACAGTGGACACTCCACATAAGCTAAACCTAATAATAAACAGCTTTTTACAGTGTTAGTGTTGTTTGTAGCCCTGTGATGTCTTTTTGCCTAGTTTTATACAGAACACATTGTCATACAATGTCCAAAAAAAACAAACATTATAAGCTATAAGCTACAGGTTTAGCATTGTGCCGAAAGCTATACGCGTCCCCTTCTTTTAAAACTCTGCACATGACCTGATGTGTGCTATCTATCAGGTAGCGTGAGACCGTGCGATGTGTTTGCTGTGAGTGATGTCGCGCTCGGCGAGATCAGATTCCCTCCAGGAGCGCTGATAATTTCTCTCTGTCAGGAATTCAGTAGCATCTTGCTGGGTAAAAAGGTGGAAATGTGACAGCTCTGTTCATCACACATACAGTTTACACACTAGCAGAGCTCCGAGTGGATTACAGACATTTGAAAGGATTATTTATGATGGATTGTGTGTGCTGGGACTTGGCTTCCGTCCAGAACTCACTCAACTTCGCAGCGGTAAGTCGCTTTACACTCTGAGATTAGGTAGATTCTTTTCATTGTGTAGGTCTGATCTAAAGTGCATGCTAACTCTATGTGTGTGTGTGTGTGTGTGTGTGTGCATTACAGGTTAAAACATCAGTGTGTTGCTGAATCATGTCGGAAATTCACCCACGGCATTCTTGAGTGACGGCTCATCTGCATCGGCCTTCAAAGCGGCGTTCACAGTCGAACGAGACAAAACCCGAGGGCTGAAAATTATAGAACAGTCCGCTGATAAGCAACTGTATAGATACTTAACATTAACCTCTTATGTAAAAGCTTTAAGGTGTTTATTTGTGCAAAATTCACATGCAGATAATTCCATTCAATTCAATTCAATTTGATCTGTGTGGCGCTTTTAACGATGGACGTCGTCTCAAAGCAGCTTTACAGAAACATATAAACACAGGATGGAGATTTTAAGTGTGTGGATTTATCTCTATTGGGCGAGACGGTGGTGACGGTGATGAGGAAAAACTCCCTGAGACGATACGAGGAAGAAACCTTGAGAGGAACCGGACTCAGAAGGGAACCCGTCCTCATCTGGGGAACGACGGAGAGTGTGAGAGTAAAGGAAAGTTCATTATGGTGTTTATATGAAGTCTGTTTGTTGAACTAGTCCACCGTTCACTAAAGGAGACCTGGGTGTAAAACTGCATGTGGTGATCGCAGTCCCGAGGACATCGCAGCAACCGTAGTCCCAGCAACCACAGCGAGAGGTCCAAAACCATTCCCATGGTACTTCAAGCGGTACCATCGTCAGCGATCTCCAGACTGTAGTCTCCAGTTGATGAGAGCTCCAATCAGAGTTAGGGCATCAGGATGGATCAGGCAGGTCCGGAGAACAGAAAGCAGAAATAATAATAACAGACCCTTACGCTCATCATTTTTTTTGTTTAATGATTTAGAATCAGACTATAAAAACACGGATAACGCACACAAAAGCGCACCAGCTGATTTACTATCAAGCTCTTCGGAGGATTGGACATCCTTTTCCATCATATCTTGTCCGATTTTGCACGTTTGTGGCCGTTTCTACCTAAAAGTGCTAAATACAAGGCAGCGTCAAAGCCTGAAAGTCTTACTCTTCCATGTAAATGTGTACAGCTGAAGGGCATGTATAAAATTTGCAAAAAAAAACAAACAAAAAAACAGTTTCTGGCAGTTGAGAACAAAATATATACATTAAAATAGTTCTGAATAATGAAAACATTTACTGTAAAGTTTTCGGCTAATGCTTTAATGTCTCTAAACGATCAGAAAATATTTAGTATTGTATTGTAAAGTTAGTATTATCGTGTTAGAAACGTTCATACTATACATTATAAATATTCATATTACAGTAGGTATGGACTTCATGTTCACACCTCATTTAAACACATCACATTTAGCTTATTATTAGAGTGTCATTGAGGTCATTGAGTGTCATTAATAACAAATAGCATGTGCGAAATCCTCATTTAAATAGTGTTTCCTTATAATTCACATTCGTATTGATGTAATTCATGCAATTATTCCTAAGTCAGCCATTATCCTATTGCACACTTGTACTGTACGCGCATGTCCAGTGTGCATGAATGGTCATGTGACATGCGTTTTCTCCGTGCAACCCTGCCATGCACACCGTTGTTGTTCAGTGTTCTCCTGATGGTGGACTCATGAACATTAACCAATGTGAGAGAGGACTTTAATTGCTTAGAAGTTACTCTGGGTTCCTTTGTGACCTCGCAGACTATTAGACGTCTTGCTCTTGGAGTGATCTTTGCTGGTCTCCACTCGTGTAGAGGGTAACGACGGTCTTGAATTCCCTCCATTTCTACACGATCTGTCTGACTGCGGATCGGTGGAGTCCAAACTCTTTAGAGATGCTTTTGTGACCTTTTCCAACCCGATGAACATCAACATCTCTTTATTCGAGGTCCTCAGAAATCTCCTCTGTTCGTACCATGATAGACTTCCACAAACACGTGCTGTGAAGATCAGACTCTGATAGATCCGCGTTCTTTAAATATAACACTCACACACACCTGATCGTCATCCCATTGATTGAAAACACCTGACTCTGATATCACCTTCAAATTAAACTGCTAATCCTAGACATTCACATACTTTTGCCTCTCACGGATGCCATATTAGGTCACTTTCCTCACTAAATTAACGTCTCGTTTGTTTAACTGGGTTCTCCTTACCTACTTGTCAGACTTGTGTGAAAATCAGATGACGTTTTGGGTCATATTTAATCAAAATATAGAACATTCTAAAGGGTTCACACACTTTCAAGCGCCACTGTACATGTAGAGGAAGGTGCGGCTTCTTGCGGTGGAATTGCAATAGAAACACTGAAGGCATTTTCTCCTTTTACGAATCACCAGACTTGAAGATGCCCGAAAAATGTCATGTAAAGGGTTTAACCAGGCCGCCACACATTAGTACTCAGTATATAGGATCTTAATAATACATCAGTGACAAATCACTTGGCATTTCCGTTTATTTAGGTAGTTAGTTTAGTAACATTTACACTTAACACTAGTACTTAAAGATGTTTATTTACGGCTTAAGCCCTTCATGACAAATGACGTAAACTTACACTATTTTTCTTATGTACATCTGATTTTAGGACATCACGAGAAGTAACTCTGTAGAGTAGCTCAGTGTTGTGTACTACTGCTAAACTGGAGGCTATACACTGACGTGTAATTACTTGTTAGCGTCACGGCACAAAAAAATGAATAAAGATAGAAATACTCCTAGGCTGGTGTCTTGGCTGATGAACTGCATTTAATATCTGCGAGGTAAACTGGGTACATTTCATTTTGGCTGAACCATATCTTTAAAGGGAGGAGCTGTTTCGTGTGAAAGCAGATGTGCACACGCTCGCATACACACACTGAACATCTGACTCTCGCGCTCTGAGGCTCGCGGTGTCTCTTTCTCTCCGTCACTGCGAGATGTTCAGTGTTTTATAGTGTCTGGGTCAGTGGAATCGTCGTGGTGAGTACAGAGAAGGTGAGTGTACCACTGGATGACTGGTAGATATTAAAGTCATGTTTTCTTTTCTCTACATGTAGTTATGTGGAAAAACAATGATGAGTTAAGGCTTATTCATCAGTTATATCATCTTAAACCGTATTAATCACCGGTTTCTGAAGTATCACGGTATTTACAGTGAAAGTAATTAGAAAGCTACGGTATAGCTTTAAACAGAGGATAAAGTAGGATTTATAAGGTGGGGAAACTCGACTTATTTAATGGACGCCGATAAAGATTTAAGTACTATTACACCGATTTATGTGCTGTTACACCGAATCATCCTTATTTGATATGATATGATTTACATTCGCATCAATTTATCAATGAAACAGCTCTGACCCACTTACTGCTCATAGAAACCAAGATATGTGACATTAAAGGGTTCGTTCTTAAAACGAAACGGGCCAAAAAAAAGTTGGGTCTTTAATTTTGATTCGATCAAAATCTGGTCATTCAGTTACACCAAAACTTGCAAAAAATAAAATAAAATAAAATAAAATAAAATAAAATAAATACATTTAAAAAATAATTTTAGCTTTTAATTTTAAAATAAACCTTGTTAAATAATTAATAAGTAAATTAAAGGGTTCGTTCTTAAACCGAAACGGGCCAAAAAAAAAGTTGGGTCTTTAATTTTGATTCGATCAAAATCTGGTCATTCAGTTACACCAAAACTTGTAAAAAAAAAAAATAAATAAAAAAATAAAAAAATAAATAAATAAATAAATAAATAAAAAATAATTTTAACTTTTAATTTTAAAACAAACCTTGTAAAATAATTAATAAGCAAATTAAATTAAAACGATACGACTGCATTAACTCTGTTTCTCTGAAATCCACATTTAACATGGATTAAAATGTAATGTTTGTATCTGAGGTCATTTAAATATCTGAGATATCAGCTCGTCGTCTATCCCGTTATACAGAGTGTAGAAAACAAAGTAAAACTGTTGCTCGAAGTACAGTTTTAATCCTAGTTTTCACTAAAAGAGAAGAAGAATGTAATTAAAGCTAATTGGGTTTTTTATCCCAAGTTAAGATTGAATCCTAAGAACGTATAAAGATCTTAATTTTTTTTTTTACCAGTGTTTTAGTTGAAGTTATTGTTCGGTTAAGATTTGATCCTAGTTCAAACGAAACTTTGATCTTTTTGTAAAATTAATCCAGTCCTGCTTGCTGCGATTCCTCCATACTGCGTTAGTTCTTACAGTATTGAACTTTATAGCTAATATATAGCTGTATGAACTGTTCGAGTGTCCATTTGAATGTTATGACATGCCAATTAACATAGCAGGACAATACAGTTACAATACCAACACTCTCACCAGTCCTAGCTAGTAACAGCTACGGATTATCCTAGCTTGCTCTCTAGATTAGATTTATTATTATCGGTAATGCGGATGAAATAAAGATTTGTAGAACTCTGGCGATGAGGAGGTTGTTTGTCTTCGCTGTAGCTTTGGAGGCGGAAAATCGAGATAATTTGGGCTGCTTGTTCGACGTGACTGTATGCATCCACAGTTAAAGTGGGACGTCAGGTCTTGGACCGGTACCAGCGAGTGTCGATCATTTTAGCCATATTGCAATGATATACTATTTACAACGGGAAAAAAAAATTTGATCCGACAAATTCGGACACTTCGTCCTCCATGTTTGTTTTTCTTGCGTCCTGATTGGTCAGGAAGTGAAAAAGTACTACTTGGCGCTTTTCTCAAAAGTTGGACGAGCTGCTGTAACCAAAAAGTGCTGCCAGCAGTGCTTTTTATGGGTTTGTGCGCTGGTAAATAATTAGTGTGAAAGCATATGTGTGTGTGTGTGTAGGTGCAATGCGGCTGCATGTGAGCTGGATGGTGCTGCTGCTCGGGCTGCAGTGTGCTTGGGCTCAGCAGGACGATTACGAAGAAGACTATGATGAAGAAGAACAGGAAGAGAGGAACAGCAGGAGAAAAGCCAAAAGCAAACTGATCACACCGAACCTCGCACCAAAAAACAACGCTCCGTGTGAGAAATTACACCTGTACACATCATATTAACTGAATTTATACCACAATGCTCCTGAACTCTGGAATCTGAGCCTCTGAACAAGACCCTCTAATGTTTTTATCTCCCTTAGCGCTCTATCCCAGTTGCGCTGTTCTGAATAGAAATATGGATGGATAATAATATCGTGGAATAGTATAGCGTAGTGTAAAACCGTGTATAGTGTAGGATAAGCGGGCATAATTTTAAAGCTCATTTGCCTGTCACCTCCAGGGTTGGAGGTTTGAATCTCGACTCCACCCTGTGTGCTGAGAGCTTGCGTGGTCTCCTCGTACTTCAGGGGTCCACTGGGATAGGCTCCAGGCGACCATGCGTAGGATAAGCGGGACGGATAGTGTAGGATAGTACAGCACCTTTCATTTCTAATCCCGTGTAATTATGGCGTTACGCATAACCTCAGCATTATTCTCATTAATCTGTGGAATTTTGAGCCTGGAAGATGTGATCTTATCTCGTCGTTCTGTCTTTGTGCTTTATGAACTTAATTCCCATTTGCTGTCCCAAGGCAAGTTTCCTTTATGTCATGTGCCATGTGCTCTGTCTTTCTGTCTCCCTCAACCATAAATGTGATTTATAGGAGCCTGTAGCGGATTTAGACCTCTTGCCTAAGGGGTTATGGTATACATCTCACCACAGCCTGGAAAAGAGTGTGAGGAGTCATTGCTTTAGCACCGAGCTTTGAACTTTGGTTGAGTTCACTGGGTTGTGTTTAACTCCACCTGTTCACGGCAATGTCTTTTTTCTTCGTCACTGTCTCAAATCCCTACATGTTTACGAGGCGCTGCCGAATTTGCGTTTTATTGCTTGTGCAATGGCCATCTCCATGTGCCCGATCTTTACTTAGATGTACATAGACGTGTGTGTGTGTGTGTCACATGTTTATTTAGCAACTCAATATATCAGCAATGATCCTTGTATACTGCAAAAACCTAATATTCACATCGAAATGAAAATAATTTGATTGTAATTAACAGACGACAATGCGTGCTCCACTATCGATATGGCGTTTTCAGCTGACTAGTTTGCTTTACTTTCTAATCCACTACAGGCTGTACATGCCCAAGCCACATGATATATCTGAAGCGATAAATCAGAACAGTTTCTCCTCCATCTTGACTTGACATCTTGAGTATTTTATAGAAACCAGATGATCAATCGAGTGCCATGACTCCCGTCCTCGTTCCCTCATTCCTATTGGTTATCGGACTATCACTTCGCTTCTCATTCGCACAACTCTGTCGAATTCGACGTAATCGCATTACCTGGCCCCGCCCATTTTACTTTTCTAACGGTTGCTATGTTTTCTGTCTAGCGGTGGGAATCACTAGGGACCTCCCAGTTTAATTCAACTTTGATCCAGGGTGCCATGATGTGATCATAAATCAATTGTTGACGTCTTTTGATTGATTTAATATTTTTTTTGTCTTCCAGTTTCTTATTAATCACTCAATTGCCAGCATTTCAGCAGAACTAAATAACGTGACACATACTATCATGGACTGGGGTCATTGGTATTTATAGCTGTATCTTTCAGCCCTGGGGTTAGTTGTCTTTAGTGTTTATTTTGTCCTAGATTTTAAGAGCCAATCCGGTTCCAATATGCAAATTCAGCACTAGAGGATAGAGATACAGATATGAATCTTTGTAGCACTAAACTCAGACAGATAGTGGTATTTTATTACACCCTACATTGTTGGAACCTTTGAAGGTATATGCTTGCCTAAGCATGCACAAAATGGCATGGTCCAGACAAAGCAAGTAAGCAATGTCTTTGCAATGTCATGCAAGAACACTGTCTTGAAGTGCTTGCCTAGGCAGCACAAAGTGGCAGTGGTCCAAAGCTATTCGCATGCCCTCTACCAAGGAAGAATTATACCAGCAACAACACAAAGAGGTGGCATGGTGGTGCAGCGGGAAGTGTTTTCGCTTCATAATCCACAGTTAGATCCTGATCTCAGGTTACTGCCTGTGTAGAATTTCATATGTTCTCCATGTGTCCAAATGGGTTTCTTCTGGGTTCACCAGTTTCCTCCCAAAACATGCTAGCAGGTGGAATTGGTATGCTAAATTGCCCCAAGGTCTGAATGTGTAATGGACTGGTGTCCCAGCCTCACACCCAGTGTTCCCAGGATACACTTCGGATCCATCGGGACACTGATCAAGATAAAGCCGTTACTGGAGATGAATGAATGAAAGTTCTTGATGAGTTCTTTGCTTGAATTCTCTTTCTTATTTCAGTTTTCCACAGGGAAAAACTGTTGAATGCGTTAAAGAGAGATTTAACCATTTCCTCCTCCTCCTCCTCCTCCTCCAAGGAATGGTTTATTCCTCTTCCAAACTTATTGCCTTTTCTGAACATAATGTGGACTTTACCTTTAAAACTGTCTCTCATGTCCTCTGAATGTACTTCAGTTCAAGTCTCATGTGATCATAATGAGTTTCCTGATCTCTTAGGTTTAATTGGAACTTCATTATTTAATAGACCTGATGAGCGGTTTCATGTCTTCAAGATCTTCAAGACTGCACTGTTATGCTTTTTTTCCCTCAGCACTCACAAATGAGGACTGCAGCCTTGAGCTGGCATTTTTGCTGGACAGCTCCGAAAGTGCCAAGGACAACCACGGCCAAGAGAAACGCTTAGTCACTGAAGTGGTCGAGCGCATAGAGAACATGCGCCTCCAGAGTGGGCGCAGCCTGAGTTTTAGATCTGCACTCCTTCAATACAGCAGCCATGTGATACCTGAGCAGACCTTCAACCAGTGGAGGGGCGTGGCCAACTTCAAAACCAACATCGCTCCCATTCCCTACATCGGGCAAGGCACGTACGTGACGTACGCCATCACAAACCTCACACGCCTCTACCTGAACGAATCAGGAACTGGAAGTGTCAAAGTGGCTGTGCTGCTCTATGATGGAGAGTCCCATCCAAAAAATCCAGACTTATTTTCTGCTGTGGCTGATGCCAAGAACCAAGGGGTTCGATTTTTTGCCATCGGTGTCACACCCGCTGCCAGAGAGACCTCCAAAATGGCACAGCTGAGGGTGCTGGCCAGTTCTCCACCAACCCGCTATTTACACAACCTGCAGGATAAAGACATCGTAAAGAAGATCATTAAAGAGCTGGTGAGTCCTCAATCTGAGAAGTTCGAACCCTTATGTTCTCTTTAATGCATGTTCTTTCCCATGGATCCAGGTCATCACTGCAGAATTGATGGTTTATTGGTTGTTATATTTCTTTTATACACTCGAATATATGATGATTTCATCTCACTGATGATGACAATTTGCCAACGATAACAATTTGATATTTAACATCATACTTATGTATCCATTTATAGTGTCAGAAAAGTTTAAGTTACAGCTACAGTTGCAATAAAAACGATTGGAACCCCAGTGCAAATCAGGTTTACTGTCAACATTTACAGACTTTCAGCTGTTTTCAATGAACAAACTCAAACAAAAGCAATTGAAATAGTTCAACACAACGAAGTGGTTTCAGGTTCAAGTGTTTTCCCCAACTTCAACTGAAAATGCAACTTATAATGACTTCTCCAGTTTCAAAATTATTCACCCCCTTCATGGTAAGCATCTTCAGTACTTAGTAGAGCACGCTTTTGCTGTTATGACCCGAGATGCAGAGCTTCTGGTAGCGTTCCTGAGGAATCCTCTGCCGTTCCTCATGAGCGATGGCGTCCAGGTCGGTAATGTTCTTGGGTTTGCGTGCTGCGACCGCCTTCTTCAAATCCCACTAGAGATTTTCTATGGGGTTCAAGTCAGGTGACTGTGACGGCCCTGTAGAATCTTCCAGGACTTCTTCTGTAACCAAGCCTTGGTGGAATTTGAGGTGTGCTTGGGATCGTTATCCTGTTGGAAGGTCCAGTGACGACCAAGCTTCAGCTTCTTCTCCTAGGATTTCCTGATACTTCAATGAATCCATCTCGCTTTCACACGCTGCAGGTTTCCAGTGCCAGAGGATGCAAAGCAGCCGCAGAGCATCACCGACCCTCCACCATGCTCGACTGTGGACAGAGTGTTCTTTCTTCATTCTTCTTCCTCCAGACGTACCGCTGATCCATCGTGCTGAAAAGTTCCAGTGTTGTTTCATCGCTCCACAGAACAGAATCCCAAAACTTCTGTGGATTATTTATATGATTCTGAGCGACTTTTCTTGTGCTTTTGGGTCAGTAGCGGTGAACGTCTTGGAGTTCTGGCATGGAAACCTTCTGAGTTTAGTACACGCCTTACTGTGCTCACTGAAACCTCAGTGCCTGTTACACCAAGTCTTGCTGCAGGTCTTTTGCAATCACTCGAGGGTTTTGCACAACCTGCCTTCCCAGAAATCTGCTTGCAGCCATCGATAGCTCCCTTTTTCTTCCTCGTCCAGGTATTTCATACACTTTCTACCCCTAGCCAGTTCAGGTATTTCATGTGTTCCAGCTCAAGCACACCTGCTGCAACTAATGAAGCCCTTGAAAACACCTGTTTTGCTTTTTTGTGCTGTTGTGAGGGATTCTATTCAGGGGGTTGAATCAGTTTCAAACAGGAGAAATCATTACAAGTTGCGTTTTCAGTTGAATTTGGGGAAACCGCTTGAAGCATTCGTCGTGTCGAACTATTTCAGTCGCTTTTGTTTGATTTGTTCTGGAAGTCTGTAAATGTTGACAATAAACCTGACTTGCAGTGGGGGTTGAATAATTTTGATTGCAACTGTATGTCTCTGACTGTCACAAAGCACCGATCCTGAAGACTCCATCCGTAAATTGAAATAAACGTCTTCTTACAGAAAGCTTCATAACATAAACAAATACACATATAATGTTAGATAAGGAAACCTTAATATAATGTGCAAAATATTTCATTCAAGAGACCAGTCCGTTAATTACAACCATAACAACTTTGTTCATAGTCGTCATAGCGTTTTAGTGTCAGTGGTATGGGATATAATGGAAGTTGATTGGTCTTCCATTGAATGGACTTGGCTGACTGAATACATTCGGGCTGGGAAACATTGTATTTTCCACCAATTACTTCTTCAAAATGCTCCATTTTCTCTCAAACAGAATTTTAAGGGGTTTCACCAACAAAGAGAACAAACATTGTTGTAAAACTTGTGTCGTGAGTAAATCATGGTACTCTGGCGAATGTCTTCCAGATACTCAGTAGTGCACAAAGCGCAGGTTTGTTTTGAACCGAACGCCAAAGTTGACTTTACTTTGGGCCATTTGTAAGAACTTTCCGTACTGCCGCACCATCAGAGGCATCGCTGTTAACACAGCTGCTGTACTTCCCGCTTCCTGCTGTCACGAGGGAGCCGAAACGACACTCGAAAACATCTGCATATTTTATATCTGTTTTCTCACTTTGAACTGGAGGCATTTTTACTTTCTTTGGATTGGATAACGACGAGGATATAAAAGTGAGTTGTTATACAACATCTGTTCTAACACAGTATATTATAACCACAGTGATTGTTTGAAGGTGTTGAGTCATTTTCTATAACAGCAGATCTGTCCGTAATTCCAGCTACGAATCACAGATATATATTACTGTGCTCGTTTTACTACGTTGTCGTTTCTATAGTAACGGCTGATTCGCAGGGGCGTGTACGTACGCTCACTACATAATCTAAACCTGATAATAAATTGATTTTTTTTTTTTAAAAAAAAACCCTGTATTTATTTAACAAAGAAAATGTTAAATCTCGTGGTTGTTCTGGGGAAGTTTTCTGTACGGAGACATTTATCGAACATTTATGGAAGGAGTCTCCAATGTCAGTCTGTCTTCTCGTTTCTTGGTAACAAGACGAGCTGCTTTTTTTTTGTGTGTGTGTTGTCAACTTCATAAGAGGAAAAAAAGAGAGACTGGTGTGGGAACAATGTAGAATCTATCCACATTTATTGGTTAGTCTTAAATCTTCGTTGTGTCGAATGAATTGTTGCGCGTTGTACGGGGAATCAGACGGTTTCAACTTTCACTCTATGTACAGCGTCAATCGTGTCGAATCCTCTCCATCTCTCGGGGTTATATAGTGCTTGTGCTGTGGATATATTAACACATTCTCATCCTCAGGACATGGAGACGCTTACAGTCACTTTTCAGAATTGTTCGGGGGAGGGGGGGGGGGGGGTGCACAGGGGAGGATTGCTAATCCACCTCTGGTTTAAGTGAACAAACTACGGCGCAGACGTCTGCCATTTAATCAACAAAATGTCAAGCACGACGGTGATGATAACAATAACGACATACCGGTTCACGGTGCTTCATTGAGAAACACATTCCCCTTTCAAAACTGTCGAATATTAACTGCTGTGTACTTCTGTACTGTGTGACTCTTTATATTACGGTTCCTTTAAGAAACATTACTCACTGCATTGGTTATTATGATCTTCAGCAGTAATAAATAGTAATAAACAGTACTTTGATAGCAAAGTAATTTACACACTTATTAATTGGTGTTTGTTTCAATCGTAATGAAATTATACTTGCATTGTCAGTTATTTCCAAAAAATTTTAAAAAATGTAAATCCATATCAATAGATTAATTTATAACCTGCAGTGTCATTGATCACAGCCTGAAAGTCATAGGGACACCGATTACGTCTGTCCAATACGGCTGAAGGGCAAGTATTAAATTTGTATAATACTTGTATTACGATTTTTTCCCGCTTGAAGGCGAAATTAAACCAAAATCAGAACCACGTCTAGCATCTCAAAGTAACGAGAAAGTTTTTCAAAGTTACAGCTTAGTATTTCCGAGGTAAAACGGCTTTCGTATTAGATATTCACCGCGTGTTCACACCTCCAATACTGACAGGATTTAAAGATACTGTGAACATTTTTTACACTCACCTTATAAGCAAACACGCTCATTTTTTTGCATTTATATAATATAAACATATGTTTTTTCCCTCCCCTCACTGCTTTTAATCAACCTTATAGCTGGCACACAGTTACACATACAGTACGTTCAGCAGGACTGATCAGATTGCACACGCAAATTAGCTGATTTATTCGAGATCCCACTACATCAGGGTTAAAAAGTGTCTGAGACGCATTATATAGCGTTTCAGTTACATGTGGTTTAGATTTCCTTGGAATTTTAGTAGTGTTGTATCTATGTCCATGTCTGGCTTTTATGTAGAGACAAAAAAAACCCCCAATGGAGTAAAAGGGAAAATCTTGAAAGTGGATCTTTAGAACACCTAAAAGGCATCGTTAATCACCTGGGTAACTCGGGTGATTCTGGTGAATGGTGTACAGTGTTAGTACAGTACATTAGGAGTTAGGGGTGTTTGTGGGTGGAAACAAGAGTGTATGATGTGTCTGTCAGCATGTTTAATAGGACTGTGTGCACGCCCGTGTGTATTTCACTCATTAACTGCTCGATGAAGACCATTTTTGAGCTCGCTTGTTGTAGACCCTTACGGACATCTTACTCTTTCGATGGAACTCCTGCAGTGTAAATGGAGAGCAGTCTATTTTTGTGTCTGGAAGTAGCGGCGTTCCCCCAGAGGAAATTCTTGTCTGAAGTGAGTTATGCAGCCTTTAGATTGAAACTCTTTGTTGTGGTGAGTTGCCCTTAATATTTCTGAGCTCATACAACACTCACAATCACACACACACACACACACACACAAACACACATGCTGAGGAAACCATCACTGAACAACTGCTGGCCAGAACTTTCCAGTTAAAAAACAAAAAAAAACAAAACAAAAAAAAAAGAGCAGGATGTGGGTCTGATTTCAGCCTTAGATGAATGTGAAATAATAAATGGTGGATGGATTAGTTATGAACACCGACGACGTTTACACGAACAGCAGTAATGTAATTATTGACCTTATTCTGAATAAGACAATATTCTGATTCAGGTGTTTACATGAGTGGCTTTTAGAATATTCCTTTCATGTTCCTGTTTTACGTGTTATAGAACGTAGAGCGATTAACAGCACACGTCATTACGTCACCGCGCCACGGTGTCCGACGTTCCCTGCAGAATTTCACGTATCGACGTACAGTCGGTCTTCGTTATGGGACCGCATAGAGTTTTGGTGTTTTTATTTTAAATTTTACAAAAGGTTCAAGTGCGGTTAATTATTAGTCGTGCTGTACGTGCTAATAGACGACTGCTTGAAGCCGTGGGCTGCGTCCCAAACCGCGTACTTACCGTCTGTATAGTAGCTGAGATATGTGTATTTCTCCTACTATATAGCAGGTAAGTACGCAGTTTGGGACGCAGCCGTGCTCTCTTGTTCGCCGTCAGACGGTCGAGCGCTGCCGTGTGTGTACGTGTCCTGTCGCACAATGCGGTGAAAACTCTCACACGACGTTAATAGCGTGATTAAGGTGTGTACACGTCTGTAACGCACGTCGATAACGCGACTAAACCAGGAATACTCCACACGTCTTAATTCCATCTGTGTTTACTTCGAGTGTGACTTTAATGGGATTAAGGTTATCGATAATCTCTGTCTACATGCGAGTTTCTTAATCAGAGTATCGTCTTAATCGGGTTCACATCGGATTCTCGTTCTCCATGTAAACGTACCGACTATTATTTATGCGTTTATTTATTTTATGGCATGCTGGCATGTTGTATTTTAACGCTCCAGGGGAAATAATGTAAGTATTAATACTATTGATTAATTAATAACAAGCTTGGAGGTCGAATAAAGTTCAACAGAGTTTGATAAAAAAATGGCAGAAGAGCATAGAGTCGTGAAAAGTCAGGGATTTATGCTTTCTATTAACCGATGTTAACCGCCACATTCACTCAAATCATTTTTGATGTCACCTAAACTGCCTTCACAATTCTAGAAAGAAACAGCCAGGTATACAGTACATAGACAAATTAACCAAGGAGGAACACAGAGCAGGACATGGGCGGAGACGGGAGGATAACAGCTCATCACGTTGGGAGTGGGAATTCGGGACAACTGTTTAATGTGTGTCTACGGCCTCGATCGGTCTGTGTTTTCACTGACGGACAAGCGGCGGTTCCTAAAGTTTAGAGTGGTGGGACGTAGTGAGAACGGCGTCTCACTACAATTCCCAGAATCCACCTCGACATGGACAAAGCAGGACTACACACTGTGAGGTCTTCCACGCACTCCGTAAACCGCCGTTAAATATTATAAACATGCTTCGATTAATGAGTTCGGGGTCACCCGTCCAGGGTGTCCTCCGCCTCGTGCCCGGAGTTCCCTGGGATAGGCTCCGAGCTCAACGCAGGCCTTTGTACGATAAGCGATACAGACGGGTGTTTTATTTTGACCTGAATTTGGTCTGATTGATATCGGGTCTCACGTGCATACAGTACAAAGCAGAGAAAGACTAGAGGGCACACCACGTTAGAAAGGTAAAGAACACCAGCACTGATCCGACTGCTCAGAACTGTTGTGATGGGCGTGGCCTAATATTCTAATATGCATGCATGCCTGATTGACCTCAAATGCTAAATCTAAACTGTAAACGTCGGCACATTTGTATAGGTATCGGATATTTATTCAGACCTCGTGCTGCATATCGTGCTCTATATGCAATCACGTATATAGAGCAGGCGTCTGCAAACCGTTATTGGGTTCTAGCTTGAACGTGTTCTTCACTTTGTTGTGCTTTGCCGCGTCCTTGTTCGAGTTAGGCACATGAGGAACTGTACTGAGGCCATGAGAGAGAGAGAGAGAGAGAGAGAGAGAGAGAGAAGCGGATGTCTTACTCATCTTTTATAGAAGCTCTGTAACTTTTTACTGCTGCTGTTTCTGATTTTCTGACATGCTGAAACACTCAAAATATGAGAAAACCTGAAGCGAATCTCTATATAAATTTTCTCATTCCATGTGGATTACATCTGCTTGGAGTTTGCACTTTTTCCTTCGTATCCAAGTCTGGATCCTGTCACAAATGCTACAATTCATAGCTAGCTCGTGTCGCTAGGCATTTCAGCTCAACTTCTCAATTCTCAAGTGCACAAGTGACCGTGTGTATTACCCATAATACACTTGGTTTACAAATCTAAACTACAGATGAATATGGAAAGAAATGAAATCTAAGGTTAACACTCTTATCTGTAAAACAATAAACAAATAATAAGATTAGCTAGCGGTTATCTGTGTTGATCAGATTTAGCATGTCCGTGTCACTGATTTGTCTACAGTTGAGTTATTTTACAGCACATGCTAGTTGGCCAATTAGCACAGTACACCATTACAAACCACACTCTAATGTTAACAGTGACCTGATGACTAGCGTGGCGTCTTCTATCGAAAGCTAGCATACGGTATAAGACACGGCCAGAAGGTACCGCCTCGACATTTGAGCGTTTGAGTCAGAAAATTGCAGGTGCTTTAAATAGCTAAGCAAATGCTGCTGTGGAATTCGGCGAAAGGCGAGTGTGTTTCAGGGCCAAGCTTTATTTATTGTGTTCTGAGTAAATCTAAGAAACGCAGAGACCTGATGAGGCATGATTTGCTGCTTTTAGTATCCGCACAGTGAGTTCATACACACCGAGTGTTTAACCCACGGTAAACTGAATCGGCTTCAGAGGTTAATCCATGACATGACGAGACTAGACGGAGAGAGAACAAGGTGTTTAAAGGTATTTAAAAAACTCTGTGTGTGTGTGTGTGTGTGAGTCAGGCTCAACTGTCTACGATGAACTTGTGAACTTTTATGTCATCAGTGCTTATGATATTTATAATTTTTTTTTTTTTTTTAATTTCCATTCTTGAGCTTTCACACACCAAATCACGTCGGAGTTTGTTCTGTTAAACCACAGAAGGCAATTTAGGATAAAGGACCGTCTGAGGAGGCGTTTAATTAGAAATACACACTTTTTCGTAGGCGATGCACCGCGTTGGTGTAGGCAAAGTTTTCGTCCACATCTGTATTCAGACCTCAGACATCACTACAGACACGTGCACGCTTCTGAAGCCTATTCTTCTCGCATGACGTCACCTCCAGCGCCTCTGTCTGAACGTATGATGGAATTGCAATGTGTCACACTGAAATGTGTCTTTTCATGTCTTCGATTCATATAACGTCCATGAATCTCCCCCCTCCACCCCCCACCCCCCCCATGATAAATTACCAAATGATAGATTTATGAACTTAGGAAACAATTTTAAGTGAGTTGTGAGTGCTCAGTCAGCTTATCCTTCAAACCATGGGTATGTTTTCTGTACTGGAGTTGCACATTCAATTCAGAAAAAAAAAAAAAAAAACTGGCATTATTTTATTCATCTGACAAAACAAAATAGCGAATTAAAAGTATAATGACTGCACACGCTAGATGATTTATTTATTTATTTTTTACATTACATCTTGTACACAATTAACTGTTGGCTCATTATAATTTAAACAATTTAATGATAATTTTTGGGGCCTGTCCGTTCCTTTACTGCTACTCTATACTTGCTACTTGTATTTATTTTTTTAAACCCCACCTTAGCTTCACTCTTTCTGCTGATTTATTTCTAGATTATTCTACAAAATAATCAGATGTTCTGGATCAAGTGCTATTTTATTTACAATCTGCTGTAGATTATGTTTTTTTAAAAATTTTTTTTTTATTTAAATCAACCAAATCTGAAGTGATTAATGTGATTAACGTGCTAATTTCCACTAAAAGTACAACCCCAATCCCAAAAAAGTTGGGACGCTGTGTAAAATGTACATAAATGTGAATAAAACCAGAACTCATAAACCCGTATGTTATTCACAATAGAACATAGAAAACATAATAAATGTTGAAACTGAGGAAATGTACCGTTTTAAGAATCGAATAAGGTCGTTTTGAATTTCATGGCCGCAACACGTCTCAAAAAAGTTGGGACGGGGAAACAAAAGGCTGGAAAAGTAAGTGTTAGTAAAAAAAATTGCAACTAATTAGGTTATTTGGCAACAGGTCAGTGAGATGAATGGGTATAAAAGGAGTATCTTTTTATTTTTTGATTTCCATTACAGAATCATGTCTGTTTTTAATGCAGTGCCGCCTGAGGGCCCGAAGATCACGGGCATGCGATATTGATTTTCACCCTTGTTCCTTGTGCACAGAGATTTCTCCAGATTCTCGGAATCTTTCGATGATATTACGTACCGTAGATGACGAGATATTCACAGTCTTCGCAATTTTACCTTGAGGAACGTTGTTCTGAAATTGTTCCACAAATCGTAGACGCAGTTTATCGCAGATTGGTGAACCTCTGCCCATCTTTACTTCCGAAAGACTCCGCCTCTCTAAGATCCTCTTTTTATACCCAGTCATCTCACTGACCTGTTCCCAATCAACCTCCAGCTGTTCCTTTTTACTAACACTTACTTTTCCAGCATTTTGTTTCCCCGTCCCAACTTTTTTGAGACGTGTTGCGGCCATGGAATTCAAAACGACCTTATTCGATTCTTAAAACGGTACATTTCCTCAGTTTAAACAGTTGAGATGTTTTCTCTGTTCTATTGTGAATAACATACGGGTTTATGAGATTTGCAAATCATCAAGTTCTTTTTTTTTTTTTTTTAACATTTTACACAGCGTCCCAACTTTTTTTGGAATTGGGCTTGTACTTGTTTAGCTAATATTTATCTCTTTGTAAAAAAAAAACAACAAAAAACTCCAAAATCATGCGCATACGCTCTTTACACATAAATTGTTGTCGTCTGGAGACGATGGGTTCCCTTTAGAGTTTGGTTGAAAACAAATTCCCAAAACAAGAGGGAACTTAATGGCAGAAATTAAGGTAGTTGTAGATCTTGAATGTAACACTGGGGCTTGTGGAGATTTTCATGATGAAACTGGATTAATATTATTTTCCTTTTTCCCTTTCCTATTCTAGACGGCGTTGGCAGATGAGGCGGTGAGTGTGCATTTAAAAAAACAAACACTTATTGAGTCATTAACTCTTTTTATCAGAGGCCAAAAAGTGGAATTGTTTTGGGCATGCCCGTGTTCAGCGTTGAATTTATTTGTGATGTCACACTCTACAGTACTTGTTGATGTCATATATGAAAGTCGACACTCAGGACTTTGCAGGTTTTCAGAAGTATTTCTATTTTACCTAGCCTACTAATGTTCTAATTCTATTGTGGCAATTGTAGACAGTCTTTCACTATCAAAAAAGATTTAATCCCTGTGTACACTAGTGCGTTTTAAAACGAAAACGGTCCTCGTCCACGCCGGCGTTTCCGCCGCGTTTCAGAAGCGATCTCCGTCCACGCTACACGACCGAAAACACATGTCACGTGACCATTCATGCACACTGGGCATGCGCATACAGTATAAGTGTAAACAGGAAGTCGGTTGCTAGTCCGAACTGGCGTTCCGTGTAGGGCTTACGCCGCTGGAAATGAGATTCGCTGGCGATCGCACTAATCGTAGCTCGCCTCTTGCGCATGTAGCAGCTGCAGCGTTATAAAATACAGAATTGAACCGCACGACGGCGGCTAAGAATGACGACAAAGCCAGAAAAGCTTACGGTTCAGTCTCCGTGTAGTTGCGGATACGATCGAGGTAGCGTAACGGTCATGTGGTAGGGGCTTGATGAATCAGGGGAGAATATGTGACGATCCAGAAGACCCAATCAGGGAGCGGATGTAGGCGGAGCCACACCTTCGTTTTCAAAAGTCTTCGTTTTCGAGGATGGAAAACGCCGGAGTAGTGTAGACGACAGGCGTAACCGTAGCAACAGTTGTGCATTTTAAAACGAAAACGCACTAGTGGAAACAGGGCCTCAGTTGTGCTGTCTGTTTTATCCCTGTACCACTGTTATTGTGACAGAGGTGTGAATTCTTTGGCCAGCAGGGGGCTCAAACGCCTCCCCTTTCCCATCACCCCGCTCACTTGCAACTGAACACAGAGCCGTGGTACTCTACACACAGAAACCCAACAGTGTCTTGACTCATCTTATAACAGGCTTGCAGCCATAAAATAATTCATTTGTTTGTACTGATTGAAAAATGTCTGATTAATCAGCTGAATGGAACGCAAGCTTCCTGCTAGACCTCCCTCTATGGATCATATTTTTTTATGCATATGTGTTTGTGCGTGTGTGTGTGTGTGTGTTTACAGTGTCCGTCGGAAAAGAAATGTGTGTGTGAGAAAGGAGAGAGAGGACCAAGTGGGCCAGCTGTAAGTAAATACACCCCACTCCATGATAAATCATTTCTATCCTGATAGGCATGGTCTCTTCCGAGATGACTCCGCCTCCGTTCCTAACCCTAACCCTAACCCTAGACGTTCACAGGGCATGAGGGTCACTGAATGGTTTGATGAAGATGAAAATGATGGCATTCGTAGTCACCAGATCTCAAACCAATCGAAGAGATCTTTGAGCGATGTGTTAGACCAAAATCCTCTCGACACCGACACAGAAACTCGTCTAACGTTTATCTCATACAGCCTATTTTTTAAGGGTGCCAATAATTCTGGAGCTGACTATAAAACACACTCTCTCTTAGAGGATGAGAGCTGAGAGTGAAGAGGAGTGTACCGTGTGTGTTTTTAGGTCGATTGAACGCTAGACGTGCCGTGAAGAGCACTGCAGTAGCTGAACCGTGAGATGATTCGGGTCGATAAGACGACTGTTTGTGGAGGATTTGGTTTCTATTCACATCTCTCCTTTTACATCTCTCCAGAGCACAGTATTCAGGATAATTGGGTGGTGAGATGTCGTTCACTTCAAGCGAGGAGAATCCAGCGATAATTAGCCTGCAAGCTAAAACACATTCACTGAATTCCTTCTCTTTCTGAGGGGCATTTATTTATTCACAGAGCCCTATCGGGGGCGGGGTGGGGGGGCGAAGGTTGGTGGTGCAAAAACATTACTGCCTGTTGTGTAAGTCATATCTGTTGATATAGATTAGTACTCTCTAATTAAAGTAATACTTGAGCCTAATTTCTATCCAGTGCATCTGTAGCGTGTGTGATTATTCTGAATGAATGGACAAAGGTGTTCATGGTAGTAGAGCGGCTTGTCCAGTAATCGTAGTGTTGGCGGTTCGATTCCCGGCCCGCGTGACTCCACATGCCGAAGTGTCCTTGGGAAAGACACCGAACCCCGAGTTGCTCCCGATGGCAAGCTAGCACCTTGCATGGCAGCTCTGCTACCACTGGTGTGTGTGTGAGTGTGTGAATGAGAACCAGTGTAAAGCGCTTTGTAGAACCACTAAGGTTAAAAACGTGCTATATAAGTGCAGACCATTTAAAGTGCAAATCATTTATCTCTACTTTACTCTCTCTCTCTGTATGGCAGGGCAAAAGGGGTCGACCAGGGGACGACGGAAGCCCGGGGCCGAAAGGTCAGAAGGTCAGAAAAACATTTCCATTCTTATTCTAAAATGCAGAGGTGCTAACGTTCACATTTGGACTAACCATGAATAAAATTCCCCCGCCCGAAAACGACACGAAAGATGTACTGTACTTGTATTCGTGGTTACGCTGTGTCTGTCATTTAATATGTTATTTCCGTATGTATCACATACTTATATGCATACATGCTGTGATTTTCTTTTTTGATTTTTATTTATTGAGTATTTTGTGTTCCAGTTTGCGCAGACAAGATGTCTGATTTATCATCTTATTATTTATTATACTCCATATACAGTTTATTAGAGTATAATGTTTTTCATTATCTTATACTTTAATGTTATTCTCCTATTTGCACGTCATAGTTTAGACTCCTGACTGAATGTTTTAACCGAAAGGACCGAAAGATTAAGTGGTGTTCGTTTTCGAAGTGAATAAAAAAACAGTAGCTCGTTATGTAGGATTTTCTTAGGCAGTGTGTGTCACGTTCCGGAGAGTAAGGAAGGATCGGACGGATCGGACAGGCAGAGAAATCCAAATCATGATACAGAAGCATGGTCAAAACAGGCAATGGGTCAGGCGATCTACAAACACGCATAAACTGGGCTAGGCTAGAATTCAGAACGAGAAACAAAGTCAATGAACATGAAACGAGAACGAGAACAAAGAACAAGCGCTTGGTAACGAGAATTCACTCAATACGACGCACTGTGCACAGACACATGAGGGGTTTATATAACGAACGTAATCATGGGTTAAACACATGACAGCTGAAAACAATGAGGACACACATTCGGAAAACACCCGATGACAATACAGGGGCTGAGACGGAACATAACCCTAACAAAAGCACGTGTCCAACGTAAACAAAGTCAGTGTCATCGAAGAGCTTCGGTTTTCCGAGCATGCTGCAATATTGCAGCGCTGACTCAAGGGGAAATCGTAACAGTGTGTTAGACAGTGTGTCAGAGTTCCTCGTTCGCAGTAGGCCTAGTGACAGAAATCCTCGACAGGTACTATAACGTGATTAAAATCTGACTTCCTGCTTCCTGTAGGGTGAGAGCGGATATCAAGGGCTGCCAGGGCAAAATGGCTCTGAGGTCAGTCTCCAATTTATTTATTTATTTATTTATTTATTTATTTATTTATTTATTTTAAATCTGATTTGCATGACAGTATGTAACATGGTGGATAATTCCTTGTGTCATCAGGGCAAACCAGGAAGTAGAGGAGAAAAGGTAAGAATCATGACGATGTTGATTACTGAGAACGTTTCAGTTTTGTTCAATTCACTTATTGTCATGAAAATATAACGGTACCGTTCTGTCCCTGATGACCCGCTGTGTTCTGTGCAACTCCTGACCCTTTTGTCTTTCCACATTTGCATATGTTTTTACACCTTTAGTAAATAATGGCCTGTTTTTTGTTTTTTTTTTTGCCAGGGAGGGAGAGGAGAATGCGGGATGCCTGGTGTCAAAGGAGACAGAGTGAATACGCGACTCCTCACACACACACACACACACACACACACACACACACACACACACACCATGCACTGGACAACTCTTATTGATTTTGATACAGATCTTCTGTATGATTTGTTCCTAACAGGGTCCTGAAGGTCCTGTGGGCATCAGTGGAATCAGAGGAGTGCAGGTTTGTTGTTTATATGTTGTTATTTATCGTTTCCTACAGTTATCAAGCTCTACATTACTTCCTTTAGGTTAACTTATGAATAAATAATAATACACTTAATATTGTGCTGTTATTAGAACTTACCCTTGTTTATTATGTTTCCCATGTGTCCTCTTCTGAGTACGTTTTTTAGATTCATTAAATAATGACACGTTGTACTTTTTATGCATTTATAGTTACTTTTAATGTTGTGCAGAACAAGTTAATTCCTGTTATCACTTACATTATAGCAGCTATAAACATTTGTTCCATCACTATCCACCACTAGAATAAGAGAAAAACATGCAGCTCGTCACGAGTAAAACAACAACAACAACAACAACAACAAAAACACACAAAGCCCAAACTCCTCTGTCTAAAAACTTTCCCGTGTCAGAAACGTAACATTACGGCTTTACCTCCAGCTGTTAAAAAGCACTGACACTGGAGACTCCTTCCATAAATATAAAAATAAATGTTTCCTCACAGAAACTTTCAGAAGTATCTAAAGACCTCTCGAACTATAACCATGTCTCAACTATGAACAGAAAGGTGGATCAGAAGAACATCATGGCAGTGTGTCAGCCATTTTGTCTGATATGTATAAGTGTGTGTTCTTATGGTTGTTGTTGTTGTTTGTTTTTTTAACTTAGGGTTTGCCTGGACCTAATGGCGACACTGGACCCCAGGGACCACCAGGACACAAAGTAAGCCAGATACACACATCTCTCGCACAACGTTTTAATCCTAACAAAGCAGCATTCTCATCAGTGGAGAATTATGGTCAAATTACAGCTCAGATTTGTAAGATGTGCTAAACCTGCTACTTTAATGCACATAGACTAAAACATAGTACAGTGTAGACTGTGCCTAGTGCACTAAATACAACAAGGCCCATATATTTTAGATCCAGAGTCTAGTGTCTGAGTCTAGTTCACTACATGGAGTCTAATGGGTTTTCGAGACTGCACCTAGTACACTACCCACTACATCATGTAGATTATGATGACAGTGTCTAGTGCACTACATCGGCTGAGACTAGTCTACTATAGAGTGTCTAGTGCACTACATCGGCTGAGACTAGTCTACTATAGAGTGTCTAGTGCACTACATCGGCTGAGACTAGTCTACTATAGAGTGTCTAGTGCACTACATCGGCTGAGACTAGTCTACTATAAAGTGTCTAGTGCACTACATCGGCTGAGACTAGTCTACTATAGAGTGTCTAGTGCACTACATCGGCTGAGACTAGTCTACTATATAGTGTCTAGTGCACTACATCAGCTGAGACTAGTCTACTATAAAGTGTCTAGTGCACTACATCGGCTGAGACTAGTCTACTATAGAGTGTCTAGTGCACTACATCGGCTGAGACTAGTCTACTATAGAGTGTCTAGTGCACTACATCGGCTGAGACTAGTCTACTATAGAGTCTCTAGTGCACTACATCGGCTGAGACTAGTCTACTATAGAGTGTCTAGTGCACTACATCAGCTGAGACTAGTCTACTATATAGTGTCTAGTGCACTACATCGGCTGAGACTAGTCTACTATAGAGTCTCTAGTGCACTACATCGGCTGAGACTAGTCTACTATAGAGTGTCTAGTGCACTACATCAGCTGA
Source organism: Ictalurus punctatus (assembly GCF_001660625.3). Taxonomy (NCBI): domain Eukaryota; kingdom Metazoa; phylum Chordata; class Actinopteri; order Siluriformes; family Ictaluridae; genus Ictalurus; species Ictalurus punctatus. The sequence goes on along the minus strand of NC_030426.2, from coordinate 24,880,401 downwards.
GACTAGTCTACTATAGAGTGTCTAGTGCACTACATCGGCTGAGACTAGTCTACTATAGAGTGTCTAGTGCACTACATCGGCTGAGACTAATCTCAGCATGTGTTTCTGTCAGACTGACACTCTTTAACACTGTTTAAGTGATATTACACAACCTTCAGTAGAGAGTGTGCTTGTAATATTAGTGTTCGACTTTGATATGTACCCTCCAGCTCTGCACAAATCCACTGCCAGTCCAGCAGCTGCCAGTGCCAACACATAATCATTTCTCTGGAATGTTCTCAGACTCACCGGGTGCAACGGTGTTCACTTACCCTACCAGGCCAAAGTTTGTGCGCCCCTGCTCATAGAGATCTTAATTTTGACCATTTTTACAATTTTAAAATAATAATAAAAACACTAACAATAACAATATAAAATAACAAAAATTGAATAATAATGGTAAAAATGATGCAATTATTCAGTAAGAAAACTTTTAAACAAATAAAAAAAATATATATATATTTTTATAATTCTTAAAAATATTCCCACTGAAGCTTCTGCATTTTCATGATGGAGCTTCACCCAGGAAGATTTTCTTAAACGTCATAAATGGCCCCCACGTTCATTTTAATTCTGAAATATACTCACACATTGCCATTAGCTTCATTATTTACGCTACATGCCTTTTGACTGGTCATGTGACTGGCACATATTTTTAGTCTCATTCTTTGTAGTGCCCTATATATAGTGCACTACTATTATAGAGCTTATTAAAGTAAATATTCTAAGTCCAGTGCACTATGTTGACCAAGCCTAGAAAATCACATAGACTTAGTCAAATGTACGGCACTTAGACAAGTTATGCTAGTGCAATATATAGTACGGACTGAGCCTAGCGCACTAACTTGTCCGTGCCTTGTGCACTATATACACTGAGCCTAATATCGGTGATAAAGTGTAAGGATCAGTAATGTCTGTTACCACAACCCAGCAAATGTCTCTGTGTCTGTCTGTCTGTGTGTTCAGGGAGAGAGGGGCTTTCCTGGACCACCTGGACTTCAGGGTGAAACTGGAATAGGTATTGCTGGACCAAAGGTAAGGTATGGTACAAAACAAAAGCATAATTGTAGGATTGGACTCAACTAACTGACTGTGAGAAATATCCGGGTCTGCTCCAGCACCCTGTAGTCGCACCCTGTAGTAGCACCCTGTAGTAGCACCCTGTAGTTGCACCACGTAGTAGCACCACGTAGTAGTACCTTGTAGTATCACCCTATAGTTACACCCTGTAGTCACACCCTGTAGTAGCACCCTGTAGTCGCACCCTGTAGTCGCACCCTGTAGTAGCACCACGTAGTATCACCTTGTAGTCACACCCTGTAGTAGCACCCTGTAGTAGCACCCTGTAATCGCACCCTGTAGTAGCACCACGTAGTATCACCTTGTAGTCACACCTTCTAGTCACACCCTGTAGTAGCACCCTGTAGTAGCACCACGTAGTATCACCTTGTAGTCACACCCTGTAGTTGCACCCTGTAGTAGCACCCTGTAGTCGCACCCTGTAGTCGCACCCTGTAATCGCACCCTGTAGTAGCACCACGTAGTATCACCTTGTAGTCACACCCTGTAGTAGCATCCTGCAGTAGTACCACGTAGTATCACCTTGTAGTCACACCCTGTATAGCACCATGTAGTAATACCCTGTAGTCACACCCTGTAGTCACACCCTGTAGTCACACCCTGTAGTCGCACCCTGTAATCGCACCCTGTAGTAGCACCATGTAGTAATACCATGTAGTAATACCCTGTAGTCACACCCTGTAGTCACACCCTGTAGTCACACCCTGTAGTAATACCATGTAGTCACACCCTGTAGTAGCATCCTGCAGTAGTACCATGTAGTATCACCTTGTAGTCACACCCTGTAGTCACACCCTGTAGTCACACCCTGTAGTCGCACCCTGTATAGTACCCTGTAGTCACACCCTGTAGTCGCACCCTGTATAGTACCCTGTAGTCGCACCCTGTATAGCACCCTATAGCCGAGAGATTGCGTGTTTAAATTGCAACAACGCCTCAGCTGTCAATGGCTTAGAGTCTGAAAGAATTGCTGACCTTTTCAAGTTATGAAATGAGAAACTCCAGTTTAGAGGTGGAATTGTTTCTAGATTATTCCTTATCAAGCCTGTATGTAAATGTTTTATCTGCAACTGAAGTAAAAAAAAAAAAGGCCATAGTCTAAAAAAATAGAGAGATTCTACATGTGAATTTATTCCTTTAGTCCAGCCTTGTGTATTTTTATCTCATCAGATATGATGTTGAATGTTTGACTACATAAACTAAGCCAAGTTTTCACACTTCCATTCAAAAGTGTTTAATCACCAGTCCTATTTTATTCAACCGTCAGCATTTTACTCCCTGAAGGCATTTAAATGCTTTAATCAGAATTGAGAGAAAACAATAAGTTGTGTGTGTGTGTGTGTGTGTGTGTGTGTGTGTGTGTGTGTGTGTGTAGGGTGAGATGGGACTTCAAGGCAGAGCTGGACCTCCTGGACCTCCAGGACTCGGAGAACCTGGCCTACCAGTAAACACACACACACACACACTATTTATCTGTTTGATTGTGTGTTTGTTTGGGTATTCATTTAATAATAGACTTTTTGTTGATTGGTTCTGTGTGTGTGTGGGTGTGTGTGAGTGTAGGGTCCTCAGGGGCCACAGGGAGTGCAGGGAGAGAGAGGACCTCCAGGAGAAGGATTACCTGGGCCAAAGGTACGAACATTATGTGAACATTTACATGAGGAAAGTTACGTGTATTCAGAGGCAGGTCACGCAGTAGCTTCTTGGGGCGCCACAGTCCGAGTATGTAAATTACCTGCGAAAATTCCGAATAACAAGCTTTACTCAAACACAGTATTACCGAATAAGATGTAAAACAAACTATTGATTCATTTTATGGCCGGAATAGCACCCTACATCCTATCCACACACGGCAGCGCTCAACCGTTTGACGGCAAACAAGAGAGCACGGCTGCGTCCCAAACCGCGTTCTTACCTGCTACAGTATATAGTAGGAGAAATACACATATCTCAGCTGCTATATAGTAGGTAAGTACGCGGTTTGGGACGCAGCCCACGGCTTCAAGCGGTCGTCTATTAGCGCGTACAGCACGACAAATAATTAACCGCACTTGAAGCGTACGTAAAATTAAAAATAAAAACACCCAAAACTGTATACGGTTCCATCACGAAGACGAACTATACGTCGATACGCGAAATTCTGCAGGGGACGACGTGGCGTGGCGCGGGGACGTAATGACGTGTGACGTTAATCCATCTATGTTCTATATCATGTAGCACAGGAACATGAAAGGAGTATTCTAAAAGCCACTCATGTAAACACCTTAATCAGAATATTATACGTCTTATTCAGAATAAGGTCGATAATGAGATTGCTGCTGTCCGTGTAAACGTCGTCAGTGACAAGGCGGTGTGATGAAGCAGAGTTGCTGTTACTACCCTGCGGTTCATTATTTTCCAAAAGCAGCACACCCCTTTATGTTTTATTTCTTTCCTACCACAGCAGTTTACAATCATTACAATTTGTATGCGTTAAATAATGACGTCATACTTTACATCCGTTTATAGTTACATTTAATGTCTCTCTCTCTCTCTCTCTCTCTCTCTCTCTCTCTCTCTCTTCAATTTAATAAGACGAAAGACAAAAAAAAAAAAAAAACACAGCTTGCCATATTACTGAGAAACCGGAAAATGCAAACTCCTCTGTCCTGAAGCCTTTCCCGTGGTGGAAAACTTACTGACTGCTGACAAAGTCTTACTGTTACAAAGAGCCGACACTGGACACTCCTTCTCTGAACGTTTGACGAATGTCTCCTCGCAGAAAAATTCACCACGTCGACAATTATAAGATTTTCTTTGAAAAATAACAACAGGTGTTTTAGTTCCAGATATTGTTCGCTATATTATACAGTAAGTGGAGCACGTATTAGAATGAGCGCATTCATATAAACCTGGGATTTGAGCGCTGCCTTTAGAGAAAACTCATCCACGCCTTCTGACCAATCAGATTTGAGGATTTTGCATTGCTGTCGTAAGTCAGTTAACAATCACAGAGAAGACAAAGAGGTGTGATTATAGAGATGCAGTGACACTGACATTATGAAACATTATAGTCCTTATTTATTTTCACAGGGAGAGAGAGGACCGGAGGGCCCGAAGGGGCCGAGAGGACCAGTTGGACCTGGAATTAAAGGAGACAAGGTAACAACATGAGAAAACTTTATTGTTTTTACTCAGGACACGTTTGAGACAGAGATTATACATGTCTTTCATTAAACCTCTTTGATGTACGAGTTGGTTAGTTTGAGATTTTGACATTTTGCCCTCTGAGGTGTAAAAACGCTCCTCACTAATGAGCATTCTGGCGAGTCCATACACATTCAAGAGAAATTCGAGGCTGTGTCTCAAACCACAAGTTTCCCATATATATATATATATATATATATATATATATATATATATATATATATATATATATATATATATATATTTACAACTGTAAGAATTTGTCATAGATACATTTATATAGCACATTTCATACACTTTCGACGAAGCCAATGTGCTTTACATAGGAGAAAAGATAATAACATGAATGAAAAGATAAGAACATTGAATAAAAACGTATATAGTGTAAATGAAATACAATAGATTTAAATATGAATGAGTATAATTATTCTCATGAAGACAAACTAAACGTACATTGCTAGAAATGAAGTGCAGCACGGATAAAATGCAAGTTTTAAAACTCGCTGCTGGGCACAAGAAAGTTTTCACTTGAATCTGGGGCACATTTCAGATCTTCTGGGAGTTGGTTCTAGTTGTCTGTAGCGTAAACGCTCAACTCTGCTTCACCGTGTTGGTTTGGTTTATATACTCTACTGGCTGACGCATACTCGTGAATCTCGGGATCTGAGAGACATACTAGTTTTAAGTTCTCTAAGCATCTCAGGAACGTATTCTGGACCTAATCCACTTGGTAATCCACTTTCCAGTCTATCGTGTGAATAACCCGTAGCGAGTGTAAAGGTTTTACGACCGGAGCGATGTGCTCTGTTCTCTTTAATCCGGTTAAAACTCTTGCAGCGGCATTTTGAGTGCGCTCTAGCTGTTTAATGGTCATTTTGAGAGGTGTGGTTTAAAGATCGTTACTGCAATCTAACCTGCCGGAGATTTTGTTAAAAAAAAAAACCAAAGCATGGATGAGTTTCTCGAGGACGTGTTGTGGCGTTAAACCTTTGAATCTGACTAGGTTTTGAATCCTCCTTTGACATGGATAGTCGAATGCCAAGTCGAACGCCAATCTAGTCGAATGCCAAGATTTCCGAGTCGGTCTTTAGATTTTAGAGCCCAGGATTGAAAGTGTGCGCTAATTTAGAGTCGTTCTTCCTTGTTGCTGAGATGATATTCTCCCTGAGATGATATGAGGAAGAAACCTTGAGAGGAACCGGACTCAGAAGGGAACCCGTCCTCATCTGGGGAACGACGGAGAGTGTGAGAGTAAAAGAAAGTCCATGATGGTTTTTATATGAAGTCTGTTTGTTGAACTCGTTGACTAATAATACCAGTGATACCACTAGTAATAATAGAAGTGAACTTGTTGCGAGTCTGCTTGGTCTCTAAGATATGAAAGTCAAAGGTAGCAAGATTTTATTTATTTATTTATTTATTTATTTTGACATATTTAACTTTGCTCTAGCTTTCTAAAAGACAGCAAAAGATTGTCGTGACCGGATTTGTATTTATCTGGCATTGCATCCTGGTTAATTACAGACCATGACATGTAAGTATAAAGAGATAAAAACTACAGTACAATAACAAATAACACATTGTTAGTATTGCCAAATTGCTGTGGTATAAGTGGAATAAAAAAGGAACATGCTAGAAAATTCAGAGTGGTAGCTCATTGTTGATTATTTTCCTATAACAGCATATCCATAAACCACCAAGTGATTTCATTCCTTACTTCTTTAACTGGATTCTCACTTAAAGTTGCACCAAATGACTAGACCCTTATTCACAGCAGATTTCAGCTCTGGAGGCACTTTTCTGTAACAGTTCATTAGCGTCATCAGGTCGCGAGAGACAAAAATCATTTTCTCTGCCAGTGTCTCGCTGGGTGTAGGACAGAGCAAGCCGTGGCACGTCTGATTATCCAACCGGCGGCTACGAGCAGTTACAACAACGTGCAGCCAGTGTGGAGGGCTTTTTGCACTGAGGTTTATGATGAGAGGATTCTTCATGAATGAATTGATGATATTAGAATTATTAGTAGTATCGTGTCATTACGTCTAGCGTTTTAATAAGTAACCTTAATAAAGGCAATGTTAGAATAAACAAAGGGTTCGTGACAGGATGTCACAGTGATACGTATTATTATTAGTGGACAATTTCACATAAATCGTTTGTGTGTGTGTGTGTTTTAGGGTGATTATGGACCTTCTGGGTTACCTGGACCGACTGGGCTTCCTGGATTAGGTGTACAAGGAGAAAAGGTGCTGAAAATAGAAGAATGATTTGAATAAAATACATATGTTTTCCCCATATACTAATCCTTATATACTGTAGAGTCAGAATTATTGCAGTGCATTCCATTACAATCGATGCAGGCGTACTGAAAACGATTAATATTGTTGCTGTGGATTATACGAGCAGGTAATGCATGGGAACAGAATTCAATGGCTTAGTGATGAACACCAAAAAAAAAAAAAAAAAAAATGTAATTGAAACTTATTTTACTACTGGATATTTAAATATATAACGTAATATTCGAAAAAATACAGTACTGTGTAAAAATCTTAGGCATCCTACTTTTTTTTTTTTTTTTTTTAGTACAAATTATGTTATAGATATTTCTTTTATGAATTCAGCAATATTGGAGTCCGTACAAAAAAAACATTTTGGATTTCCAAACATTAACACCCCCCCCTCACCTATCCACCACCCCCATAAAAAAAATCATCTTACAAAGTTTTTTTAAAAAAAATTTGTCAGTAAAGAAAGCGACATTGCGTAAGAGACCATTTTTTTTCCAGACAAGAACACAACAAAGGCTGCTGGAGAACCGTGTCAGATTCTCCAAGACGCTCAGTCAAACGTACCGGCTCATTTCCTTATAAAACTGCACAGATTCTAGCGTTATACAATTAAATAAAAGTACCTTTTCCTCTTATTTAAGAAAAAAAAAAAGAGCAAAGGGTCGTCACACCAAGTACTGGCTTTGTTTAGTTGATTTACTGCCTGTTGTCGTATTTTTCTTTTAAGTAGAAAGATTTCATCCCATTACTTTTGAAGTCATCTTTACTTTACTTTATGTGCTTAAGATTTTCACACAGTACTGTATATCAAACTCAATCTTATATATATATATATATATATATATATATATATATATATATATATATATATATATGTTTAGATTTTTGGCAATTTTGGCTTAATTATAATGAAACATTATGATGAAACATTATCGTGCTATCATAAGAAGGTTCTACATACAAAGCATTCAATTGTTTGTTTCTATAATACCTGTAGTATATGCTTGCTATAATTGTACTGGACAGATAAAGCACATGTCACAGGATAAAAAAAAAATAAACAACAACAATGGGCATTTTTATTAAAGGACATTTGAGACACATTCTTGACGTGTTTTAGATTAGATTATAGTCGTAAAATACCTACTGCACAAAGCGATCATAATTAATGGACAATTTTAGATGGGAGAAAAAGAAAAAAAAAAAGGACGTCATTTTTGGTTTTAGGGAGTTGAGGGACCACGTGGACCCCCAGGATTCAGAGGCCCACCAGGAGAAGGTTATCCAGGACCAAAGGTAAGAAAAATCCCATTAATTAGGACGCATTCGTTTAAGGAAACGTATATTGAGCAATGTTATGGATGCCTTTTTGGGAAATTTACATTTGATAGACACGCTCGTCTAAAGGTTTAACAGTTTAACAGCGAAAAGTGTCTCTTGGTCTGTTTGTAATGCAAGATTATGTACGAGAAATATCAATCAAACAGCACAGTAAGTTACCTGAAAAGGAAATACATCTGAACACCATTAAACGATCAGCCATGCATGGATATTTAACAATCGGAAGAGTTTCTATCGGTGCGTTTTGCTCACAGGGTGATCACGGATTACCGGGAGAAGTCGGAGCACCAGGAGTAAGTGGAGTTGGAGAACCAGGACCGAAGGTCAGCCTCTAACGTTGGGTTTTATTTGAACGCGCACATGACGTTCATCCCATCAGTCCTTTAAGATATTTCATTCTAAATGTTACAGGATGTTACTGGAACAACTTTTCTGCATCCGGTATACGGTCCAAAAGTCTAGACAATACGCATGATATTTTTTCAATCACAGACACCCAAAAGAGCTCAGTCCTAAAATCTGGTTTCTCCAGCTTTCATTCAGAATAAACAAATCTGTTCGGTATAATGAAGTAGAAAGTTAGTGGATTACTAAGACTTTTGAACATGACTGTATACACTGTGTTGAACTGTGCTTTTCTTCTCTGCAGGGCGAACCAGGGGCTCCGGGGTTATCCGGGTTACCGGGGTTACCTGGAGAGGACGGCGCTCCTGGTCAAAAGGTAGTAGTCCTAGACTAAATGTCCATCATCCGTTATGTCATAGAAATATCACTCTTAAAAAGATTGTTTTTTTCTTTATATAACAGGGTTGAGGTCAAAGTATCGTGGATTTAAGGATAAGTTAATGATGATGAGTTTTTATTGATCACGTGTACGTTACAGCACAGTGAAATTCTATTCTTCACATACCCCAGCATGTCAGGAAGTTGGGGTTAGAGCACAGGGTCAGATATGATACAGCGCCCCCTGGAGCAGAGAGGGTTAAGGGCCTTGCTCAGGGGCCCAACAGTGGCAGCTTGGCAGTGCTGGGGCTTGAGTCCCCGACCTTCCGATCAGTAACCCAGAGCCTTAACCTCCAAGCCTAGAACTAGCCTAAAACTAGAATGTGTGTGTGTGTGTGTGTGTTAGGGGGAGCCTGGTGTTCCAGGTTCGAGAGGGCCGGAGGGAGTGCCAGGTGTTGGAACACAGGGAGAAAAGGTAAACTCTCCTCTTCTTCTTCTTCTTCTTCTACTTCTTCTTCTTCTTCTTCTTCTTCTTCTTCCTGTTACTCTTATTTTAACAGTTCTCACTGATTCTCCTTTCTAAATCAGTCAGGTCCAAAACTGTTTTTCAGTTGTTGGATAAAAAAAAAAAAAGTGTGTTATACTTTTGGACAGGGAGATCAGGGCCAGAGAGGAGTGCGTGGATTAGCAGGACCTCCGGGAACCACAGGACCATCAGGAGCAAAGGTGAGCTTTGGAAAAAATGTAACTGTCACACATAAGTTCCGAAATGTGTGAAGTAACACCAGTTGAGGGTCGTGTTTTGTCCTCCTCTAGGGTGAACCAGGAGCACCGGGACGTCTTGGCTTACCAGGACCTCCAGGACGTGCAGTGATCGGAACGAAGGTACAACTGATGCGTTATGCTACATGTAATACGTGCACTGATATGTGTACTGCAAGACACATCATGTCAAATAGTATAGTCTTGAAGTTTTGCACTTTACACTCTGGAGTGCTGTGAAAAAGTATGTGCCCCCATCCTGATTCCTTTTGTTTTTGTGCAGGTCTCATACTAAATTGGTTCAGATTTGTTCAAACAAAATCTAAGATAAAACAAAGGCAACCTGAGTAAACACAAAAGACAGTTTTTAAATGATATTTATTGAAGCAAAAATGTTATCCAATACCAACTGGACCTGTGTGAAAATGTATTTGCCCCCATAGGTACTAATTCCACAAATCTATGAAAGTGCATTGATAACGGGGTTCAGCTGGACTAGACACAACCAGACCTGATTACTGCAAACCCTGTTCAATCACATCAGCACTTAAATAGAACTTTTTCAACAGTATGAAGTTGGTTAAAAGATCTTACCCAGTAACACACTACGCCAACGTTGAAAGAAATTCCAGAGATGATGAGGAAGAAGGTGATTGAAATACATCAGTCTGGGAAGGGTTACAAAGATATTTCAGAGGCTCTGCGACTCCAAAGAACCACAGCGAGAGCCGTTATCTCCAAATGGAGGAACTCGGCACGGTAGTGAACCTTCCCAGAAGTGTCCAACCTTCCGAAATTCCTCCAAGAGCACAGCGACGACTCATCCAGGAAGTCAAAAAAAGACCCAAGGACAACATCAAAGGACCTACAGGACTCTCTTGCATCAACAACGGTCACTGTTCATCACTCCACTATCAGAAAGACACTGAGCAAAAATGGCGTCCGTGGAAGAGTGGCGAGGTGAAAACCACTGATAACCCAGAAGAACATTAAGGCTCGTTTGAATTTTGCCAAAACACAACTTGATGAGCCTCAAACCTTTTGGGAGAATGTTCTGTGGACTGATGAGTCAAAAGTGGAACTGTTTGGAAGACAGGAGTCCCTTTACATCTCAAGGTTCAAGGTTTCTTTATCAGTACCCGAGTGTAAAAGGGTTGTGCAGTCAGGAGATTCAGCAATCCATAGTTAAGACAAATTCCTAAAACATCAAAACTTACTTCAAAAAACATGTTCTGTTATAATATCAAACGGGTAAAAATATAAAGACTCCTTAGAATATCATAACAAATTACCTCCACACACACACACACACACACACACACACACACCCTTAAAAGCTTAAAGTACCCTGCATAGCGAAATGCATCATCTCAGTTCAACTATTTTATTTAGTAGTACAATGGCTGCAGGTACAAAAGAATTTCTGTACCATTTCGTTCTCCACCTAGGCGTGAACGAAGAGGCCGAAGCGCAGTATCTAAAGGATGGGAACAGTCTTTAATAATAGAGCTCGCCTTACGCTGCAGCTGAGTGGAGTAAAGACCTGATTTCAAAGAATTTCTGTTTTTCAGAGACAGATTACCAAACCACGACACAAAGGAGAATGACGAGATCGATTCAATAAAAGCCCGATAAAAAAAGAGTTATCAGTGTGAAACCAGGACAGTTTTCTGAGACAAAACACACACTGATGTCCTTTTTTTTACATATGTCTCGCTGTTCAATTTGGCGCCATGATACAGCGCCCCCTGGAGCAGAGAGGGTCAAGGGCCTTGCTCAAGGGCCCAACAGTGGCAGCTTAATAGATCTATGAAAGCAAATGAGGATGAAATATTAAAATTCCAATAAAAATACACACCTTGTGCTAAATCTATGCTGTTTGTTTTCACACAGACAAAATGATTAAAAAATCAATTTAAAAAAATGAAAAAGGCATAAGGTTGCACAGGGGTTACGTTTAAGGGGGGAATTAGTTTTTCACATGTGTGATAGGTGTTGGGTGACTTTTTTTGGGGGGCTTCAATAAAAAATAAATAAATAAATAAATAAATAAAAACTTGTTTCATTTGAAAATCTAAAACTATTTTGTATGAGATAAACACAAAAACAGAAGAAATCGGGACGGGGCGAATACCTTTTCACAGCACTGTATTACAGACATGTTTTAATGTTGTTTCAGGGTGATGCAGGTCCACCAGGTCCTCCAGGACAATTGGGGGAGACAGGACATGGACTTCCTGGACCTAAGGTATTACATATTGATGGGTGAATAGAAATAGAGCGTGCAGTTTTAGATAGGGAGGATGCAAGTACAGCGCTTATTTGGGAATAAATGTAGGACATGATCATAGTCTTAAAGGTAGGCAAAAGGATCCAAAACAAATGGACTAACAATCGGAAAAGAAGTCAATCTGTAAATAATCCAATATCAGAATCCCCCCCCGCCCACCCACCCACCCAAAAATAAAATAAATATTATATAGGCTTAGAAATGTAATCAGAAAGAAGCAAGACTTCGCAATGAGCCAATGACATCCAAGAGTATCAAACAGTGAATACAGGAGGATGAGGCTTCATATTCAGGTGATGGAGACCTCTGTTACTGTGGGGTGGAATTCTCAAGGAATACTCAAAATCCAGTCGTATCTGCTTAAATAACAATAATAAACAAACAAAATAACCCCAGTAGAAAACAATGTGAATTATGAGCATTACAGTCACCTGTGCTGCAGTACTTCATTACTGCTTGAACCCTGCGGTACTTACAGAGACTCTTTGGATTTGTGTGTGCGTCAGATATATTGTGTATTGTAAACAATAATAGTGTAAATGACATTATGTGTGGAATGTAGGCAGTGAAAAGAACACGTAAACAAAGTTTTAGTTGCTATTTGTTCCCAATCGCCAAGTGTGTGTGAACGGGCGCTAAATATAATGTCAGTTACAGGTGACAAACAAAAAACTGTCACAATTCAGAAAAAAAAAAAAAAAAACCCCGTTCTGATTATTCTGACATATTTACATGTATGATAATAGTTGTTTTCATTTTGGCTCCAAATGCAGAAATTTGCTTATGCCAATTTAATACCTGCCCTTCTGTTGTATTCATTTACAATCTCTGTCCTCTAAGTGACTTTGAACAGCGCTATCAAGTGTGCGTGTGTTTCGGATTAAATAAACACGATCGTTAATGCACGTCGCATGAAAAAATAAACATGCCGAATGCTAAAAAAAAAAAAAAAAAACGATAGCCGAACACAAGGTCTCAAATTTCAAACAGTACTTATGTACTATTCTAAACAGTTTTTCATTCTTATAAATGACCAATATTCCTGTAATGGCTAACGCGTGAATCTCAAGCACTTATCACGTAACATCTAAAACTATAGGTGTTTCACGCACAAATATTCTGGATCTTGTAGATACTACGCGAATACTTTCAAAAGGCAAATCATAAGAAGTCAGTCGACAAGGTAAAAGTTCAAACATGGAAACAGCAATCACAGAATACGAGGTTCAGAACTTACAGAACTGTCAAAGTTGGCAAGACTTCACACTCGCTGAATGTTTGAACTGGTTTGTGTATATAGTTTGTAATCAGGAAGTATTTAATGGATGATTCAGGAAAGGGGGACCTCTGCTGGCGGGGAAGCGTAATGTCCGGATGGTTGAACGTGACAATAACAGAAGTGTTGGATATCACATTTAATACCACATCTACGTTTGTACTCATATTTAAACTATAACCCAAGCCAAAATCCAAAAACTATCATCTGTGTCTGACTTCATTGCCTCTGGCTTTTTTTGTGTCTCAGGGTGATCGTGGAGATGTGGGTCCTCCTGGTCCATTTGGGCCGATGGGAGATGGCTACCCTGGTCCCCCGGTAAACATTTCTAACTCTGAGCTTTGTGAACACTTTATCAGCATGAAACATTTGTGATTAGTTCTTACTAATAAAGTTTATCAGCAAGAATTATTCCATTTTTGCTTTTATCACAGGGTCCACCCGGGCTTCCCGGGCTTCCTGGAGAACCTGGTCCAGAGGGTTTTGGTCTCCCGGGACCAAAGGTATCGCTTTTTACAACAATGCAATTAAAGTTAGTGTGTTTAGAGTGTAGATATATAAGTGTGTTTGTCTTTTGTAGGGTGATATTGGGTTTAGAGGTTTGCCAGGACCACCTGGACCACAAGGAGAGGGACTGCAAGGACCACCGGTAAGTCACATTAACACACACCCCTAGTGGTATGATGAGGTGAAGAGGTATTGTGCAACTTTATACAGTGGTGTTTTGCCCCCAATAGACAACAGTGTTCAAATGGACAGTGGGGTTTTTGGGGTGTTTTTTTTTTGCAGCTCATACATTTAGTAATTGCAGCCATATTGACTTAGCTAGGCTTTAACCGTTACAACCATGGCAACCAACCAACCAAATCAAAGCCAGTGTGTATTTATCTTGGAAATCTTTAGGGCAACACAGGAAGACCGGGACCTATTGGTCCACCAGGACCCCCAGGGCAGGGGATACAAGGACCGAAGGTAACATACGCACAAACGCAAGCAAACATACACATTTACGTATATAGTGGAACGTGTTGCACGAGTGTAACAGGTACCACAGTGGTTTTAAGGTTTTAAACACCTCAGTGATTAAAACAGTTTCACCAACCAAAAATCTCCGGCTAACGCTGGTGCTGTGGTCAGAAGGATGCTTAACACACACTATGGATGAATAAAATGAGTTCTAGTATCTAACTGTATACGTACACCTACATCGGTGGAACAATAGGAGTTTAAGGTGATTAAAAACATCAGCGATGCTGCTGTGCCTGCATTTTTCTTCGCCTGTTTTTACAGCGCTGTGTTTTAATGTTGTTTCAGGGTGAGTTTGGAGCTCAGGGCTTGGTTGGGCCAAGAGGACCACCCGGAGAGGGTCTCCCAGGGTCAAAGGTCGGAGTTTAACACTGTCACATGTAGAAAATATATAAAAGGAGTGTTATTCATTTTCTAAATGTGTCTCTGTTTCTTTCTTTTCTCTAGGGCGATCGTGGTGCTCAAGGGGATAGAGGCCAGAAAGGGGTCAAAGGTGACAGTGGGGATCCTGGACCATCAGGCCAGCCAGTAAGTCCCATGACGTTATAATGTATTCTCAACTGGTTAGATTTTCGGTGGACAGTACATCGATTATCTCACTAATAGTTGATCCTTAATGATCATGAATACATTATTTAAAGCTACAGGATATATGACTCTCTTGTGGAAGAGTGCTGTTTGCGGAAATAAAATCCTAGGCTGTGTCCCAAACCACACAACGCCCACTAAGTAGTATGCCTAAACAGTAATGACACCAATGGTGTACTGACACTATTTAGTATGGTAGTATGCATATTGGAACATGGCCCAACTATTCATGACTCATTAATGGCCAGCAGCGTTCTGATAATTAAATAACTTTATTGTGCACATCAATGTGAAGGTCATTTTGAGTACCAGATGAAAGAGTAAAACCTCTCCAACAGCCAGTTAGCTCCGCCCCCCCCCCCCGCCCCCCCTTAATGTACCTTCTTGAGCATCAGTGAACGTTCGCACCTTTTGTAATAGTCGTGTACGAGTCCCTCAGTCATCCTCAGAGTGAAACGATGGATCTCAGCATCATACAGCCGCTGTTGGAAATGGGTCAAATACGCAGAAGATGCTGGAAAAGTAAAGAATGTGCAGGACCTGGAGGATTTTTTCTGAAGAACAGCGGGAGGTTTAACCGCTCAGGACAAACAAGGGACTCGTGAACAACTCTCACAGAACGTAAAAACATTATGTCGAGGATCATCCAGGTAACGACACACCGGATTAATAATCAAGGGCGTGCAAACTTTTGAACGGGGTCATTTTTATAAATTCAGTTGTGTGAAATAGTTTAATCAGGACGGGACTAAATAAACAACAACATGGGATTTTTATGATCCGTCTTATTTTGTTAACAGTATTAAGATTTAGCAGATACTGATGGGGTCAGTATTAACTGGGGTCAGTATGGGGTCTCAAATGAATGAGCCACAAGCGGAGCTACAAGGACAGTGTAAGCTATGAGGAAAGAGAAGCTTACTGTTTAGTCTACGTTTTGGCGTCGTTTACAAACTACACACTGGTTTTGGAGGCTGATTTCAGACCTGACTGTGGAGTTTCCGTGTAAATGAAATGATTCTGTCTTTCAGGGCCGACAGGGAGTGAAAGGAGAGTCAGGTCTGACGGTGAGATTACCTCTCTTCTCCTTCACTCACAACACTTGATACTGGTTTTATGACTCTTAATAACTTTGTAGGGGGTTCAAGATCCACCAAACCACTCGCCTCCTCAATTACACAGATGCAGAAACACCAGATTCACTAAGAAAAACTATATTTATGATTAACATACTGGACAAATGTCAAAGGTCTTCTCACAGAAAACTTGTTTCGCTTTGATAACTAACACATTTTGGTTTAATTTGGCGTAAAATGACACTGTATTGATGGTTCCTTGTGCTCATTTTTCAGCGAGAAGACATTATCAGAATGATACGAGAAATATGCGGTAAGATTCTGCTGCCTCTTCATGCGCTTTTCGGTTTGTAGTCAAGAGGATATGTTCTGCTAAAAATGTTTCACACTAACATTACACACACACAACCTTCAGGATGCGGGATTAAATGTAAAGAGCGTCCAATGGAGCTGGTGTTCGTGATTGACAGCTCGGAGAGTGTCGGCCCTGAGAACTTTGAGATTGTGAAGGACTTTGTGACGGCACTGGTAGAGCGAGTGACGGTGGGAAACGGTGCCACACGAGTCGGCCTCGTGCTCTACAGCCTGGAGGCTCGATTGGAGTTCGACCTCGCCAGATACGCCGTGAAGCGTGACGTCAAACATGCCGTGCGCAGGATGACCTACATGGGCGAGGGCACTTACACAGGCACGGCCATCCGCAAAGCCACACGTGAGGCCTTCCGCAGCGCTCGTTCCGGGGTCGCCAAGGTCATCGTGGTCATCACAGATGGACAAACGGACGAGCGTGACTCTGTTAAGCTGGAAATCGCAGTACGGGAGGCGCACGCTGCTAACATTGAGATGTTTGCTCTGGGCATTGTTAATGCCAGTGATCCGGCACAGGCCGAGTTTCTCCGGGAGCTTGATCTCATCGCCTCGGACCCTGATAGCGAGCATGTCTTTCAGATAGATGACTTTAACACCCTACCAGGTAATGCATGTTTTATTACCTCAATTAAATACATTCATACCACAGTGCTGTTGAATTCTCAATGCTGATACCCCTGATATCTGAATTAGAAAATTCTAATTCAAACATGCAGTTGCAATGATAAATTCACGTAATGCAAATATCTTAGTATTGTTTTAACACGTTTCCAGAAGGGACGAAACATGCGTATGTTTGTGAGTGTTTATGACGTCTGATTGTACTAATGTCAGACGTTTGCCATTTTCCTCTCTCAGCTCTGGAATCCAAACTGGTCAGCCAGTTCTGTGAGGATGCGAATGGCGACATCTTCAACCGCATTAACGGCAATGGATACAATAACCATCTCAATCGCATCAATGGTCTCCTGTACGAGTTTGATAACAGTGGAAACCGCATCAGCAATGGTGGATATTATCACGGAAACAATGTAGACCCTACACACACAAGGACACACTCTGGAACACATTCTGGAACGCACTCTGGGACTTATACACACACTGGGACACACACCGGTACTCACGGTGGGACACAGACCGGTCCTCACAGTGGAACACACACCGGTACTCACAGTGGGGGACACACCGGTACTCACAGTGGGACACACACTGGTATTCACAGTGGGGGACACACCGGTACTCACAGTGGAACACACACTGGTACTCACAGTGGGACACACACCGGTACTGACATTGGGACAAACACCGGTACTGACAGTGGGACACACACCGGTACTGACAGTGGGACACACACCGGTACTGACAGTGGGACACACACCGGTACTCACAGTGGGACACTCACCGGTACTCACAGTGGGACACACACCGTCTCAGTCAGTCATGGAGGTGGAAGAGGGGACAGTCTTCCAGTACCTGTCACTCCAGGGGTGAGTGTCTTTTACAAATCTAAGTCTGTTCAGGTGTTCATCAGCTTGTTAATAGTAAAGGTACTTGTGTTTCAGTTATTCAGAAAACGTTTTAAAGTCAGATTCTTTCATTTTTTTTCATTCATTCACTTTTCTTCCGCTTTTCCTGCTGGGGGTTGCCATGGCAACAGGCTGAGAAGGACTGCCCAGACTTTACTAGCCCCAGTCACGAATTGCAGCTCTTCCTGGGGGATCCCCAGATGTTCCCAAGCCAACTATGAGATATTATCTCTACAGCTAGTCCTGGGTCAGCCCTAAGGTCTCTGTCCACCGGG
Organism: Ictalurus punctatus; assembly: GCF_001660625.3. Taxonomy (NCBI): domain Eukaryota; kingdom Metazoa; phylum Chordata; class Actinopteri; order Siluriformes; family Ictaluridae; genus Ictalurus; species Ictalurus punctatus. Next base: position 24,862,556 of record NC_030426.2, on the reverse strand, counting down.
TTAAGCAGGGTTAAGCAGGTCCACTGGGTTAAGAAGTTAAGAAGTTCCTCAAAATGCTTCTTCTATCTCTCAACAATATCCCCAGCAGAGGTCAACATTGCTCCATACCTGTTTAGCAGAGCTTACATGATCTCATTTTGCTAAGGCACTGAATGTCTTTGCGGCAACCTAAAAGCTTTTTTCCATGACCTCTCCACAATCCTCCAATGCTTGAGTTCTTGCTTTTGCCGCAGCTCTTCTGGCTATCCTATACTTCTCAAATAAATCAGAAGGACCCTCCTGGGTTAACCTGTTTAGCTGATCGACTGTAATGCTAGTTGGTCGGTTAGCTATTTCACTGTAATGCTAGTTCATGGTTTAGCCTGTTTATTGTAATGCTAGTTCATGGTTTAGCCTGTTTATTGTAATGCTAGTTCATGGTTTAGCCTGTTTATTGTAATGCTAGTTCATGGTTTAGCCTGTTTATTGTAATGCTAGTTCATGGTTTAGCCTGTTTATTGTAATGCTAGCTCATGGTTTAGCCTGTTTATTGTGATGCTAGTTCATGGTTTAATCTGTTTGTTATAGCGATAGTTGATAATGTTAGGGGTTTTTTTTTTTTTTTTTTTTAATTATTATTATTACTACTGATACAAGTAAACTGTGTTCTCTGCATTTTATATTATCTGTCATTTTAAATATGACAGGGCACATGGATTCCGTTCCAATGGTCACAAATTTATCTTTGTAATCAGGTACCTCACACCATAGATATTCACACACATGGCAGCTCAGAGCACAGCAACAGGGGAGATGTTCCATCACACAATAGACCATCTACACATGGCAGGCCTTCGTCATCGTCATCAACTGTCATCACGTCATCCACTTCGGTGCATTATGTCCCTGCCCCACGACTTCCTTTACCTAAAGGTTAACACACACACACACACACACACACACACACACACACACACACACACACCCCCTTCTGTAGTGTTCATTACTCAGCAACACCTTTGCCCAAGGCCAGTGAAAGGTGGTGCAATTAAGTGTACAATAATTAAGAAATAAAACACTTGGGGGCATTCTGTTACAGGAAAATAATCAACGACAGGGTGATGTGATGAAACTGAGTTATTTATTTCCTGTAACAGCATTTCCCAGTGTGTTTTATTCTTCTTATACTACCACAGTTTTTAATACCAGAAATATTAAAGAATGACACATCATATATTTTTAAAATATATTTCCCGTTACTTTTAATTCTGTAGAAATATTATTATTATCACTTACTTTATAGCGGCAAGAAACAGTCACTCGCTCACCAGCTTGTCTTCTTCCTCTCTCTCGAAGTTAATAAGATATGAAAAGCTGCTTGACATTGTACAGAGAAATTGGAACTCCACTGCATGGAAGACTTTCCCATAAGTCTTGGCTGATTTGCTTTGAAAGAGGGGTTTTGTGTTGCTTTATGTGATAACAAGGTGTGTGTGTGTGTTCATTGTCAGAAATTGTGCCTCTGGACCCGCGCTGTGAGCTGATCCTGGATCAGGGTACGTGTCGTGATTATAACATCCGCTGGTACTATGACCGCACCGCCAATGCATGTGCGCAGTTCTGGTATGGAGGTTGTCACGGCAACCGCAATCGCTTTGACACCGAGGACGAGTGCAAGAAGACCTGTGTGATCCCACGAACAGGTGCACACACACACACACACACACACACACTTATTTAGAACTAAATAAGGCTTAACGATCATCCCTGTTTTTTTCCCCCGCAGGATGAGGAGCATTGAGGATGCTGATGCCATGACATTGACCTTTATTGACTGTTATAAATATCTGCAATACCTCATCTGTGTAAATGGCTTAAATAGGTTTCCTTTTTCAAAGCTCCACAGCAGTGATTTGTCCTGTAAATACTTTATGTCCTTAAGTACTGGACTTACTGTATTAAACAGTTTTTACTGCAGCACCTGTAAATACAGGTCAGGTGCACCATCAGAGTGAACCATCAGAACTGTGTTTATTGCATCAAAAATCCATCGTAAAATTTCATTTGGTTGACAATTATTGTTTAAAGTGCACCTATTGTGGTTTTGAAACGTGCCTAATTTTGTTTTAAAGGTCTCATACGATAGATTTACACGCATCCGAGGTCAAAAAACACTTTAACGTGCTCATCATTTAAACTGCAGCGTTACCTTTTTTACCCAGTGTCACAAACGACTCCTTCAATGATCCGTTCCTAAATGATTCATTCTAAACTCTTTCTTTCAGAGAGCATACTCTGCTCTGATTGGTCAGACATCCCAGTCTGTCGTGATTGGTCTAGCGCTGTCAGCGTGCAGGTGATGAAGACCAGAGGCGGGGCTTTTTGTTATAAACCTACGTAGGTTTGTACAGGAAGTAAAGTCTGGAATCAATAACGAGTCGTTTCAGCCGTTCAGAATCGGTCACATCTTTTGGGAGTCGATAATGCCGTTGGTCGTGCGTGTCGATTTTTGAAACTTTGCAGGCTTTTTACGTTCACAAACAGCTACGTATATAACACACTACATGAAAGGGAATATTTGAAAAAAGCATAATTGGTGCACTTTAAGACTTTTTATTTTTATTTTTTCAACTTGTAGCACAGCGTTGTTCTACAAGAATTCTCGATTCTGATTGGTCAGAAGGTCGAAATCACAGGTTTAGATGAACGCGCTCGGTCTGATACATTCTTATGTCGTTTCTATATCACACAGGGATCTTGTATGGTATACGCTACACATAAACAGATTTTTTTTTTTTTTTAAACGGCGTAGAATGTGCTGTTATTTAACAAAGAAAGATGTTTCATCAGTTATATAGTTTTCTGTGAGGAGACGTTTATTTTAACGTTTATGGAAGGAGTCTCCAGTGTGAGTGACACTTTGTAATAGTTAGAGGTAAAGCTGTAAATTTAGGTCTTCAGGAAAGAAGAAGAAGAAGAAGTTTTAGCTTACAGTATAAGAGGAATAAAACGTTTTGGAATGTGCTGTTATAAGAAAATTTTCAAATTTGGGGTGAACTGAACTTCATCACTCATACTGTTGCTTATTATTATTATTATTATTATTATTATTATAATTATAATAATTATTATTATTATTAACAGGCCACAAGTGTTTCTATTCCTTACATAAGTAGTATATTAAGTTGGTATGTGTTATCTGTTATCGTCACGGCTTTCGGTCAAAAAGGACACTGATTTAAGACTGGTGAAGACTGATGGAATTTTGGAAATATCTAACTTGATAAAAATGTTAACGGTGTGTGTTAACTGACTCGGATGTCTGGATTTTTGCGAAACGACAGGGATATTTATAGTTCTTCTGTTTAATGCATTACGGCCTGTGTGTTATGATCGTTAGAATAGCTGTGAACAAGCCGTGTTTCATAATCCGCACTGCCAACGTAACATCTAACTTCCACATATGTGTTTAAGCTATACTTTTTTTTTTATTTTATTTTATTTTTTGTCAATATGCCTTTAATGTTGTTTGTAATATTCTAGTTTCACGCAGCAAACTTTTGTAATAAAAAGGTTTACAATCTTTATCCTGATCCTGATCATTGTTGTCGTTTGTCAGCATGTACTGTCCAGTGTTGTTTTTTTTTTTGTTTTTTTTTTTTTTTTAGCTCCAATGAGAAACAATAGTGCTTTATATATAATTTCTAAATTATATATAGGCTAACTCTACTCGCTATGTGAAATAACCAGAGGTGTCAGAGATCTCTGCTACTTCCGTCCAAGCTTTATTTATTTGTATATGTCTCTGTACACGTTTACGGAGGGGTCGTGTATGAGAGAATGACATGAAAACACGGTTATACGTTTCCTTCGATTTGTACACAGTCAATGGGAAGCAATCGCACGGAGGAAGTAGTGAGTGTGAATGAATGGTCGATAATGCGATTGAAGTAGGATTACTCCACATGTCTTAATTCGATTCGACTTTAGTCGGATTAAGGTCATCAATAATCGCTGTTTACATGGAAGTTTCTTAATCAGAGTATCGTCTTAATCGGGTTCATATCGGATTCTCGTCGTCCGTGTAAACGAACTGATTATCTGAGCTGTGTGTATGAGTGAGAGACCGCCACCCCCCCACCACCACCACCTCTGTCTTAGACTGGCTTCGGTTACACCGTCTTCCCACCCCCCAACACACACACACACGTTTGTCTTACAGCCCAATGCAGCTAATTATCACTATGCCTAAATCTCGCCCTAAAACCTTAACCTCAGTAACCGAAACAGGGAAAAGGGCAATTTTCCTCATCAGGACACGCCAAAGGCCAAACTGCCAGATATTTCTATCCTTGTGGGGATATTTGGTCCCCATCGAGATATAAAAACATGCCCACACATACTCACAAACCTTCTTGTGGTGAGGTCGGTGTTAATTTTAGTTCTGTCTCTAGCGTAGCACACAGTCCTCTCGGTCTAAGAACAATCTGTAGGCACAACAGCCGTTCACACGTCCTTATTTCACAAACATGGGTTCAAGACAGGGTATTATAATTTCCGTTTTAAGTCTGAACTATAAAATGTGTACAAAGAAATATAAATAAATACAAAATGTCCTTTCTGTATGATTCACTTGAATGATTTGTCATTTATTGCCCATTGTTTAATTTCCATGCTTTCTTAGCATAACTGTAGATTTATGGTTTATATACTATATCAATTTATATATACTGTATATAAAGATAGGTGACAAATTAAAGAACAACAACAAAAAAAAAACAGTGGACTAGTTCAACAAACAGACTTCATATAAACACCATAATGAACTTTCTTTTACTTTCACACTCTCCGTCGTTACCCAGATGAGGACGGGTTCCCTTCTGAGTCCGGTTCCTCTCAAGGTTTCTTCCTCATATCGTCTCAGGGAGTTTTTCCTCACTACGTCACCACCGTCTCGCTCGATAGAGATAAATGCACACACTTAAAATCTCCATCCTGTGTTTATATGTTTCTGTAAAGCTGCTTTGAGACAATAACCATTGTTAAAAGTGCAATACAAATCAAATTGAATTGAATTGGAATTGAATTAATTTAACATTAAGGTCATTAAGGTAAGTCTGCTAAGTGGAGCTGTAAGTATCCTGTGGCGTCGCAGCTGAAAGCTGTCACCTGTTGCAGCAGCCGTTTCTCATCACTGTCACTCTGACCTGAGACATGTTAGCATTCAGACACACACACACACACACACACACAAATAAAATGCATATTTACACCACAAACTGCTCACAAAACCATCGCTGTGTCCAAACTCATACGGTATCTCTGAGCTATAGGAATAAAGCTTTGGTCATTGTGTATTGAATCCCTGGGAATCTCTGTGGAGCCTGTTTTAGGTGACAGCTGCAGTTCTGAGGTGCTGTCACATTTGGCCGAGGGGGGTAGAACAGAGGGAGGGTGCAGGTTAAATTTAGAACGAGCAGATTAAATATCAGCCCCTTCAGACCGGCAAGCTTTTCGCCACCCTGTCCTTTTCCGGTCGGGACGGCGTGGCAAGCAGGAGTGCAGCCACCTTCTCCTCTCCTTTTCTCTTTTTCTCCTTGTCCACTTTGAGAATGGATCCGAAAGCCCTGCAGGAAGAGCTGCGTCTGTTCCAGAGCACTCTGCTCCAGGATGGCTTGAAGGAGCTCCTGAACGAGAACAAGTTTGTGGACTGCACTCTTAAGGTAGGAGATCGCTGCTTCCCATGCCACCGCCTCATTCTGGCCGCATGCAGCCCGTACTTCAGGGACATCTTCTTCTCTGAGGACGGCAAGGTCAAAGAAGACCTCAAAGAAGTGTCCTTGGACGACGTGGACCCCAACATCCTGGACATGATCATCAAGTACCTTTACTCAGCCGAGATTGAGCTCACAGACGGAAACGTTCAGGAGATTTTCGCGCTCGCAAACCGTTTCCAGATCCCATCCGTGTTCACCGTGTGTGTAAACTACCTCCAGAAGAAGCTCTCCCTGTCTAACTGCCTTGCCATCTTCAGACTCGGACTGGTCCTCAATGTACCGAGGTTGGCCGTAGCTGCCCGCGACTACAGCGCCGACCGCTTCGAGAGCCTCGCCAAGGAGGAGGAGTTCCTTCAGCTGGCACCACACGAGCTCTTCGCCTTGATCGGTAGCGACGTCCTGAATGTCGCGAAGGAGGAAACGGTGTTCGAGGCAGTCTTGAAATGGGTGCGCAGTGACAAAGAGAAGCGAGCTAAGGCGCTTGTAGATGCGTTCGAGTGTATCCGTTTCCGTCTGCTGCCTGAAAAGTACTTCAAGGAGAAGGTGGAAACCGATGACATCATCAAGGCCGATCCCGAGCTCCAGAAGAAACTGCAGGTCATCCGAGACGCCTTCAAGGGAAAACTTCCCGAGAGGAAAAAGAAGGAGATGAAGGAAGGAGAAGAGGAGGATGAAGAAGAGCTTCTACCAGGTTACCTGAATGATAATAAGAGATTGGGGATGTACAGGCGCAATCTGATCCTCATGGTCAATGATACGGCGGCAGTAGCGTACGACGTCGGAGAAAACGAGTGCTTCCTCGCTGCTATGGCTGAGCAAGTGCCAAAAAACCATGTGAGCATTTGCACCAAGAAAAACGAGCTCTACGTCATCGGCGGCCTGTTTGTTGACGAGGACAACAAAGAGAATCCTCTTCAGTGCTACTTCTATCAGGTAGTTAATAAATCAATCACCACTGAATAAAACGGATGGTTAATAGTATTCACCTCTCAACGTCCAATTTAGTTTGGTTCCAATCTAGCTAACTAAAATGAACCACTAGCTAACTTATTTACGGTTCGCTAGGCGACTAATATTAGCCGCTAATTATCTGAGGTTTACTTTTACAACCATTATTTCACTAGCAATTATCTGCTTAGCTAACAATATTTAACTAACTAAGATCAATCACTAGCTATTTTAATTAACCTTATCTAGCTTACTGACATCAGCGACTAGCTAACCGAAGTTATCTAGCTAATTAATAGTACCCGCTAGCTATCTTAACTGACATTACCTTTTAGCTAGCTAAGCTATTTTTTTAGGTAGGTAACTAATATAATATTAACCACAATACCAAACAAAATACCAACTTGTAGTTAGATATCATGGCTAACGTGATCTAACTAACTAACATTAACTAACTGTAGTTAGTTAATAACATTAATAACTTGCCAACTCAGCTAGCTAAGCAACATTCACTGACATATCGAGTTGTAGATAGCTGTAGTCGTGCCTTTACTTCCTGTTATTGTCGTTGTAGTCACTGAATAATATGCTGTAAATGAATAATTGCATAGAATCCAAGGAAATGATTAAATTCTTTTTATTTTTTTTTAAATCAAATGGTAGTAAAAGATATTTCATTCGGCTAATAACTACGTAGCATAAAATCAAAAAGAGCAACTGGTACATTTTAAAGCTATATCATGTGTATACAGTAATGAAATGGCCAACCTGACTTTATAGTGAATTAATAATACGCTAAACGCTATTTGTGACCATTTTTTGATACCTAGGTTTATTCCTAGTCAATACGATGTATTATGTCTCAAAGGTCACATGACAAAATGTGAAATGTATTTGCAATTGTGATTTTTTCCCCCCTGTTAAGCCACAAATCTCATTTGATAATTGAAAGTAAGCCTCATTGCCCAATAATTTCTAAATCGCTAAGCAATAGCCTATATTTATAAGGCACGATCTTCCGTCAAACATCATCACAGCACATGTCTAGTGATAAATGCTATAATGTTTTGTAATTCGTCCTGCTACGGTATGACTCCACTACTAATAATACTGATACTCAGTGTTATAACTATAGCATTGTAGTTATTAACAGACCAACCTCTGCTTTTTTAGCGCTAAAATGCTAGTGAAGATTTGTACAACAGTAATGACGCAGTAGTCTGGGTGTAGCAAAATTAGACATTACACTCAGTGACCTGGGTTGACCTTAGTGCTGTGATATTAAACTGAATATCGCAGTCAGCTAATAATAAACTAGAGTGACGTTTTTACAGGATTCTCGCGTTTAAAATGGATTCAACATTACTAAAAGGGGATTGTGTTATTATACAGCATATTACAGGCGATTAATGATGCGTTTTAAAAAGCACTCAACACATCAAAGGGTAAATTACACATAAAAGGGACAATACTCGGTTTACATGCGATCGCAAAATAGTCTAATTCGCACGTAAATAAAAGGGAGTCATCTGAAAATGTGAAAAGATCAGAGCAATGTGAATAGAGCACAAACGCAGTGGTAGTGTTATTTACAGGAGGTCTGAAGAGGCTTTAAATAATCACTATACTCCGAAGGGAAAACTGCACCTTCTTTTAAGCTGAAATCTACAATAAGATGTTAAATATTAAGCCTGTGATTATCATGGCTTGTGTTTATTGTGTAGCTGGATGCACTCGCAGCTGATTGGTTGGCGCTGCCCCCCATGCCGAGTCCCCGCTGTCTTTTCGGCTTAGGGGAAAATGGGAATCTGATTTTTGCTATTGCTGGAAAAGATCTGCAGACCAACGAGTCGCTCGACTCGGTCATGTGTTACGACGCTGAGTGAGTTCCTGAGATTTATTCTTTATATAATTTATATAAACACCACAAAGTTCAGTGTGTTCAAGCATACATCCAGCTAACATACACTCTACAGACAGACAGACAGATAGACAGAGAGACAGGTAGATAGATAGATAGATAGATAGATAGATAGATAGATAGATAGATAGATAGACAGATAGATAGATAGATAGATAGATAGGTAGATAGATAGATAGACAGATAGATAGATAGATAGATAGATAGGTAGATAGATAGATAGACAGGCAGAAACAAACAGACAGATAGATAGATAGACACAAACAGACAGACAGACAGATAGATAGATAGATAGATAGATAGATAGATAGATAGATAGATAGATAGATAGATAGACAGGCAGACACAGATAGATAGATAGATAGATAGATAGATAGACAGGCAGAAACAAACAGACAGATAGACAGGTAGATAGATAGACACAAACAGACAGACAGACAGACAGACAGACAGATAGATAGATAGATAGATAGATAGACAGGCAGAGTCAGACAGACAGATAGATAGATAGATAGATAGATAGATAGATAGATAGATAGATAGATAGATAGACAGGCAGAAACAAATAGACAGATAGACACAAACAGACAGACAGACAGACAGAGATAGATAGATAGATAGATAGATAGACAGGCAGAGTCAGACAGATAGATAGATAGATAGATAGATAGATAGATAGATAGATAGACAGGCAGAAAAAAACAGACAGACAGATAGATAGATAGATAGATAGATAGATAGATAGATAGATAGATAGATAGGCAGAAACAAACAGACAGATAGATAGATAGACACAAACAGACAGACAGATAGACAGACAGATAGATAGATAGATAGATAGACAGGTAGAGTCAGACAGATAGATAGATAGATAGATAGATAGATAGATAGGTAGATAGGTAGGTAGATAGATAGACAGGCAGAAACAAACAGACAGATAGATAGATAGACACAAACAGACAGACAGATAGACAGACAGATAGATAGATAGATAGATAGACAGGTAGAGTCAGACAGATAGATAGATAGATAGATAGATAGATAGATAGACAGGCAGAGTCAGACAGATAGATAGATAGATAGATAGATAGATAGATAGATAGATAGATAGATAGACAGATAGACAGGCAGACACAGATAGATAGATAGATAGATAGATAGATAGATAGATAGATAGATAGATAGATAGATAGATAGATAGATAGATAGACAGGCAGACACAGATAGATAGACAGGCAGAAAAAAACAGACAGACAGATAGATAGATAGATAGATAGATAGATAGATAGATAGATAGATAATTTAATATTATTTATTTAATAATAACTAAAAATTTAGACAGACAGACAAATACTGACAGAAAAATATAGATAGACATAAATATATACAGACATGGAAACAGGCAATAACATATACAAACCAACAGACAGAAGAATAAACAGACAGACAGACAGACAGGGAGATGTGACAAGGCAAAGTTAAACACACATTGGTCTCTCTTTACAGGAAGATGAAATGGAGTGAGACAAAGAAACTTCCCCTGCGCATCCATGGCCACTCAGTGGTGTCACACAACGGCCTGGTCTACTGCATCGGGGGCAAGACAGATGACAAGTGAGTCTGTCTGTGTGTGTGTGTGTGTGTGTGTGTGTGTGTGTGTGTGTGTGTGTGTGTGTGTGTGTGTGTGAGTTCAGCTTGTCACAAAACTGAAAAAAAGCAAAGCACAATCTCACCATGTGACATCATCACAACACGCATTCAGTCACGTGTGTCGAACATGAGTACAGCTAAAAGTTCTCATTTACCAACAAACATCACTGCGAAAGGCCGTGCAGAACAATTTAGTGCCACTGCAATTTCGCCACGTCGAGTATTTTTACAAAAAAATAAAGCACAAAAAATTCCCCAAGTCGCATGGCAAATTTCGGGGAAAAAAAAATCTGCAGCAACATCAAACATCTTTGGTCGCAACAATCGCAAAAACACTCCAGAAAATCCTGTACAGCCTGGGTTACAAAATCTCCAACATCTCAACACACTTTTGTCATATATTGGTGCCACATATATATACTTTGTCATATATAGGCAGAGAAAATGTGATGTGTATGTCCACCATGCAAGTTAATACATACTTTCCATTTGCCTTGACATTCAGAATCAGATCCCCGTCATATCGCCGCTATAGCACACGAATCGAATGAACTGCTCTGTGGTGTAACCCAACGATAATGGAGAGTGATTTATGATGTTTACACTCATGATGTCGCTTTCTGTCTCTTTGTCTTTCAGTAAAGCTTTAAACAAGATGTTCATGTATAACCACAAGCAGTCTGAATGGAGGGAGCTCTCCGGAATGAAGACCCCCAGAGCCATGTTCGGTGCTGTGGTGCACAACGGCAAAATTATCGTCACCGGAGGAGTTAACGAGGAGGGACTGACCGCCAATTCTGAGATCTACGACTTCACGACTAACAAGTACATGAGACGTGATCGCAGGACACTTTTCATAAAGAGTAGGGGTATGACCCCAATGTCCTGGCGAAATTCCCCCATTGGTCCATCTCTATCACGGCCCCCTAATAATCTCCATCCCTGAATTAACTACTCTCCACTCCACTAATAGCGGGTGTGTGGTGGGCGTTCTGGCGCAATATGGCTGCCGTCGCATCATCCATGTGGAAGCTACACATTAGTGGTGGTTGACGACACCCCCCCCTCCCCCCAAATACTATGTAAAGCGCTTTGAGTGACTAGAAAAGCGCTATATAACTGTAACTGTGACATGATTATAACCGTTGTCGATGTTAAAGTAGATATATATTGATTAGCGATAGCTGATGGGACAGAAATCCCCTGCTATACATGACAGTACTGTAAATATACGTTAGTAAGAAATAAATGTTACTAGGGTGTATCTTGTTTTGTTCTTTTCATAGATGGGACACGTTCACGGAGTTCCCGCAGGAACGCAGCTCTGTGAACCTGCTGAGCAGCGGTGGGAATCTCTACGCCGTCGGAGGCTTCGCCATCGTAGAGCTGGAGAACAAAGAAGTCGGACCTTCTGAGATCACCGACGTGTGGCAGTAAGTTTTTCTGAAGATACACTTTGGAGTTATTCTAATGGGACAGGATTTGACCGTTTATTTTTAACGGCATTAAATAAACCGGCGTTACGAAATGAAATTGCGAAAGATATGGGCGTTCCACATTACGATGTGCTCGTTTAAATATCAACCCCCCCCCCCCCCCCCCCCGTCTCACGCCTCAATTTCGTGACAGTTTGAATACCTCAGAATTACGTAAACGTCACAAACTTACAGTTTTCACGCGCAAAAGCATTTTGCGACGTACAACCCTAATTCCGAGAAAGTCGGGACGCTGTGTAAAATGTAAATAAATGTAAATGAAAACAGAGCGTGATCGTTTGGAAAACCTCATAAACCCATATGTTATTCACAATAGAACATAGAAAATATATCAAATGTTTAAACTGAGGAAATGTACCGTTTTAAGAAGAAAATAAGGTCATTTAGAATTCGATGGCTGCAAAACGTAATCAAAAAAGTTGGGACGGGGGCAACAAAATGCTGGAAAAGTAAGTGTTAGCAAAAAGGAACAGCTGGAGGTTAATTGGGAACAGGTCAGTGAGATGATTGGGTATAAAAAGAGGATATTAGAGAGGCGGAGTCTTTCAGAAGTAAAGATAGGCAGAGGTTCACCAATCTGCGAAAAACTGCGTCTACGATTTGTGGAACAATTTCGGAATAATAACCCTCAATGTAAAATTGTGATGGCTATGAATATCTCATCGTCTACAGCACATAATATCATCAAAAGGTTCCAAGAATCTGGCGAAATCTCTGCGTGCAAGGGACGAGGGTGAAAATCAATATCGCATGCCCGTGATCTTCGGGCTCTCAGGCGGTACTGCATTAAACACAGGCCTGATTCTGTAATGGAAATCACTGCATGGGCTCAGAAACACCTCCAGAACTCATCGTCTGTGAACACAGTTCGCCGTGCCTCCCACAAACGCTGGTTAAAGCTCTATCATGAAAAGAAGATGTGAACGTGATCCAGAAACGCTACGGTCTTCTCTGTTTGTATAAGATGACAAACAGGATGCAACCATGAAAACCACGACTAATGTTCAGGGATGAGCGTGCATGCCAAATAGAACTGAAATCTAGTGTTTGTACATTAAATCATTCTTGTGTGCGTGTGTGTGTGTGCTCAGATACGAGGAGGACAAAAAGCAGTGGAATGGCATGTTAAGAGAGATGCGCTATGCGTCCGGAGCCTCGTGCGTAGCGATGTGCCTCAACGCTGCCAGGATGCCCAAACTCTAAACACAGCCTCTGTTCAAGTATCACTTCCTGTTCAGATGCCATTTGACCCCAGTGCCCAGCGCTGTGCATGGGGTCATGGGGCATCGTCATGATTATTCGGTTACTCAAGAAGAAACAAAACAATTGGGTAACAAATGCGTGTGTTTATGTAGGTTTGACCATGACTTTGTCTCAAATTGCATACTTTTACCGTGATTATTGTGAAGAATCTCAGTGAGATGTAACGCACTATTAATATCTGGATGAATGAGCCTCAGAGACATGAAGCATGGACTGTTGGAAGGTTTTTTTTGCACCCGTGAGTCACATCCTGCGTTACGTACAAGAGGGAGTGAAGCCTTCAGAGGCTATTCCTGTTTGAACTTGTCAACAGAGTAAGGTTTCTAGCGGCCATTTTGGATTGTTAAATGGACAGTTGTTGCCGTGGAGGATTTTCTGACATGATGTGACGTTAGTGTACTTGAGATGTTACTGCTCTACAAACATCCAGGCACTAGGTAATCGAATACGTAGTGCATAGTGTAAGAATGGAGTCCATAGTATGCAATTTGAGACAGAGCCCATGCTTGAATTTAGTATAAATGTAGGATATTCAGCTTTATAATACTTCATTCAGATCTAAAGCTTTTTTTTTTTAAATAACATAATAATACTAAATAATGTAAACAAAGGCATGGCCAGGTTCTACAGCTTTTGACTTCTTCTTTTTTTGTAAACTGAACAATTAAACATTTTTAAAACACACATCTGGTGTCCTCAACAAATCATTGCAGTTGGGCAGTAAAATCTCTCTTTACATGGTACAGTAAGATGAATAAAGTGTTTCATTTATGGCCAGATGACTCCTCTTCAAGATAATTCAAATGAGGAAATACCACACCAGCGTCGATTATTTTCCGCTAACAGCATGACACTGAGTGTTTTATCCCTTACATAATAGACATTCACTTGTAATGATAAAACGAACAAACTAACAAACAACAAAGAAGTATTTTCTTGGTACATAAGGAATAATACAAAATAATTGTGTAATTTTTTATTTAGGTTATCAAGCACGGCCATAATAACTTGTTCCTCCGGTTTCCTCCCCCAGTCCAAAGACATGCATGGTAGGCTGATTGAGATGTCCAAAGTGTCCGTAGTGTATGAATGGGTGTGTGAGTATGTATATGAGTGTGCCTTGTGATGGATTGGCACCCTGTCCAGGGTGTACCCCGCCTTGTGCCCCATGCTCCCTGGGATAGGCTCTAGGTTCCCCGTGACCCTGTAAGTATAAGCGGTATAGTATATGGATAGATGGATGGATGGATGGATGGATGGATATGTACAAGAGCTCTCAAATGGTGGTGTAGCGAGGGGCGTGGCCTCAAATGGCTGCATTTTTTAGCGAGGTGTGTTCGGTTGCCTAGGCGACAATAACCTTTGCTTTGACATTTATTGTAAATTTGACATTTGACATTTATTGTAAAGTGTTTAAATTGTTTTCATGACGTTCCTGTTAATATGCGAACTTCAGCTAGCTAGGTTGCGCCCAATCACAAGGAATAAATAATTAATTTAAAGGTTTTCCTAAAACGGGATAAAAACGGAGGGTTATATCTCGGAAGTATACCACGTGCTGTGATTTAAAAAAATCTCTGGAGGAAGACTGCATAAGCATTAAATCTATATATAAACGTTAAATTTATATGCCTTCCTGTTTGTTTATATATATATATATATATATATATATATATATATATATATATATATATATATATATATAAAACTTTTTTTTTAATTGAAAACTGAGCAAGTAACAAACATAGCACAGCATACAATAGTACAAAACAAAGTTTGGCATTAATTGGTAACAAGGGACCCAAAAATTATATTGTAATATTTTAAACATGTTTATGACTTTTTGTTTCTTTTTAACAATTTCAGAGAAGATATAAAACAATCAAATTCCACTATATACATAAACATACATAAACATACTTTTGTTTATGTATATAAAATGTTGCCATTAGTATAAATAAATTCACAATGTATTCAAGACCTTTGCTAACGTTGTTTTCATAATACACAATGATATCCTTTAATGTAAAATAGTATTTAATCTTTACTGAATTAAAGGTAAATTCTGCCAATTCTCTCCATGGATAATTTTACATTGAAAAAACAAATGCGTCACCAACTCTTTCTCATTTTACAAAAAGAGCATAAATCATCAATATCAGCGTATTAGTTTATGTTTTATTGATACATAGTGTTGGAGTGATGACTTCATTTGTACGCCAAAACCCGGAAACGAGTTAGCATTTTAGCACTTCCGGTTCCATCATCCTGAAGTCAATGTGTTTTATTGAATGGGATTTTGGTTAAACGCCTGAAATAAGGTCTGTGGTGAACACAAGCTCAAAATATTTTCACGTTTTATTCTACGACATAAATTGCACTAGTAATACCCCACTCATGATTTTTAAAAGCTTTTACACGTATTCAAAAAGGCGGTTGCTAAAGTATTGCTAAACGGCACTAAAGACGTTGTCGCGGACATTAAACGTCATCACGACGAACAGGAAAAAACTTTGCAGATAAACTAGTACAGGTATGCTGTGCACAAATCCCCAAAAAATCTGGATGAAGATTCATTCACAGAGTAAATCCGTATTATGGAAAAATAATTTTTTAAATCAAGTTTGGAAAAGTTGTCGGAAGCTTGTGATGGTGACGTAGAGGTCGAGCGACCGTGGTGTAATTCATTTATAGCACACGGTTAACTGTTTATTTCTGGCGATTGTATTTAGGCTTCAAACTTCATAAAATTTGTGTTCATTTGTTAAAAAAAAATTCTTGGTGGGCAAAACGTGTTAGGATTGTAAACTATTGTCGATCACAATGGTGTTTTTTTTTTTTGTTTGTTTGTTTTGCGCCATAATCCAAAAGCCTATGGGAAAATCCTACTGGGATTTTGTCGAAGGAATCAGTGTCATGTTAATTTCCGGGTTCCGGTACAAAATGACGTCATCCTTCACGGCGCCTTCTTTTTTTTTGTAAAAATTTGTTTGTTTGTTTATTTACTTATATTATTAATGAAATAACACTAGGGGAATACAAAGTCATACAAAAACACTTGAATCTATAAAACAGTAAAATCAAAATTATGCATCTCATATCAAAAATCAACCGTACATCTAATACATCAAGCATCAACAGCCGAGATCTCTTAACAGCTTTACGATTGTTTTGTACTGACATTAGAGAGTCATACAAAAAATCTTCAAGTCCGTGGAAAATAGTCTACCAATTGGTACAGTTAACATATACTTTGCTTTATGTATATATTTCCCAGATAAAATAAGAATTTTAATTATATTGTTCATTTCCAATAAACCAGTATCACACTCCATAAACAAAACCGTTATATCAGTTATAGTGACAAACTTGTAAAACAACTAAAAAAAATTAAACAAATTGGGGACCAGAATAATTTGGTATGACAACACCTGAGAAATAAATGTAAGATTGTGCCTGATTCCTCTTTATAAAAACAGCATAACTGCGAAAACCCTACTAATAAAATCATTAAATGGATAATATGTATTATTATCCCTTATAAGATCTATAAGTGAGTTTCTTTGATTTTATTTGGAATTACATATTTATTTATACCTGACCACAGATTCTGGGAAAAGAAAAAAAAAAAAAAAAAAAAAAGGAAAGATAATCCTGTTTCCACTTCACCACTGCTTTAGGTGAATTCCGGTTGATTTGATCACAGGAAACCAAGAAATATTATATATTACATATAAAAAATATATATATATACACAGCAGCGACTACTAATGGGAGTGAAGACAATTGAGCATGTGATCCATAGCCTCTCGTGCTCGCTAGCAGAAGGAGCGAGGATCTGAGGCTGAGGCGCGCGGCTCCAGCACGCGGGAACGAGCAGCGCCAAACCGGACACTTCACCCAGGAAACATGGAGGCCGCGGCCGAGGAGATGCGGCCCGGTTCCCGGATTCCGATCACCACCGAACAGATAGTGAATGACACACTGGTGGTGACGCACCGAGACAGGAGCTACACCGGGATTTTACTTGATATCAACAAAAAGTGAGCGTGTCTCATTATTATTATTATTATTATTATTATTATTATTGCTTTAACTGCGCTAACGCCATAAGCTAATCAAATCGGCGCATGCGCTTTCATATACACTGCTGGATTTTGTATATAAACGCTCTCCCTCCAGAATGTTTCATTTTAGCGGCAAGAAAACTAATTTGTTGTCAAAAAGTGGAATGCCATTTGCGCCACCCACTGATAATCGTTACTATGACAACCAGAAGTAGGAACGCCTACTGTCGGACTTCATCATTGTACAGCGACTGCACGCCAGTGCGCGGAGGTTCTTACCCACAATGCACCGCGGTCCTAGAGGGCGCCATCTTTGTAACACCGTGTTGGAAGCAGAAGCTTATAACTCGCCTGCCATTTGTGTTTGGTTTTTATGTTTGGAAGCGTTTTAGCATGTAAGTGTGAGTTTCCCCCGCTAGTTATTATTATTATTATTATTATTATTATTATTATTATTATTTTGTCGTTAGATAGTAAATAACGCGCGCAGTGTTTCTGATGTGTTTTCAATCGCTCGCTCATCCGCGCGCGCACAGCCCTGATTCAGGAACTTGTAGCTAATCTATGGCGTTTTAGGCGCGTGTGGTGTTTCCCCCACACCTGTATTCCGGAGTGGGAGGAATAATGATTTGTCCGAATACGGGTGGGGAAAAATATCGCATGCTAGCCAGGTTGTTAGCTAGGTCAGCGATTAAAGCGTTAAAATGTCTGACCTGTTACTTAATTGTTAATAATGAAAGTTGGTAAGAGAGTCTAAACTTTGACGTGTGAAATCTTTTACGTGAACTGTTAGAGGAATCTTGGAATATGTGAGGAATTATATAGACGATGTTAGCTAGTTATGCTAACTAATGCGTTTGAATAAACTAGCTGCTTAGCAGGCTAATGCAGTGCAGTAGCTTATTATTAAAGAGTTCTGGTATTAAGTTAGTTTTATTGTATGTTGCAATGAAGTATTACATAAAAGCGAATTTCCACACAGAAGAAAAGCGAAAAACGAATGCATGCTGTATTTAACCCTAACTTTATTGTTGTTAGGATCAGTATGACGAGATGATGATGATGATGATGATGATTATTATTATTATTATTATTATCTCACAATGTGCACTTTTATGTCGAAAACCCCATTGTCTCAGGATATTGACACCTATGATTTATTGTCAAAGTCTGATTCATTATCTCAGAATGTTTTGTGTATGCCAAAATACTTATTTATCATGTAGAAATATTCTTCCAAATGCCAAATATATATATATATTTTTTACATTATTATGTAACATTTATCATAATTTGGTTAACAGGAGTTAGCCCCTGACCTTTGATCCCATCTTCAGACTGAAGAGCATTTTAAAATGTCAGAGTTTTGTCTTATTTGCTTTAAGTGAAGTGGGGGGGCTGCTGATGAGGAAACCTGTTTTGCGGACGCTCCACAGCGTTAAATCTGACAAAATAATTAACAATTATAACGCGTTGTTCCTTAAGGCGAGACACTACACGGCAAAAAAAAAAAAAAGCATTTCTGTGCACGCTGGTCAATTTTCAGATTTTGGTATCTTTTGCTTCTATAACACGTCTAATTTAACACTGTTACCATAAAAATGACAAAAGTTCACATTAAAACGTTTTTATTTGTAGGCGTTTGGCGTTGAGCTGTCAATTTCGCCTAACTTTGTCATAAGTTTGCGTTAAGCCTCTGGTATACGTCGTTTTTTAAAAAATGTGTGCGCACAGTCGTATAGTCCCGTAGCCTTTCAAAGTATACTCCGTTTGACATGTAGACATACACAGGAGGTCGACGCATGTGCATTACAACAACTTGCACTACCCCTCCTGGCATACAGAGCAGTAAAGACAGTGATTGGGCAATCTCTCGCCACGATTAGCACACGTATACAAGTCCTTATACACTTTAAGGCTAGAATTATACAAATGCTGGTACTTTCTAACCTGCACTCGTTTCCATCTCTTCTGATTTTTCTTCAACTATCTTGAGAATCACCGGTCCTGGGCCACTGCTGCCAACTTGTGCAACAACTAAATAATGCAAAAGAATTAAATGCTCATGTGCGACCTGTGCGGTTAGAAAAATTGGGCGGCACGTGTACAGTACGCACGTACTCTGCCGATGAAATTTGCGTCACGCATACTGTACGCCGTTCCTAGCGAACGTGTAATAAGTGAAGCACCAGTGTTACGGGTGTTGCACGGTGTTCGGTCGCACACTGATTACATCACTTGCCCACCGCGGCACCACCCACACTGTCGTTTCGCTTTTTTTTTTAATAGTAATAAAAATCTTTCGTTCAGTTAAAGAACAGACGCTACAATTAAAAACTGAACACGTCTGCTCAATTCAGTTTGACCCGGATGACTCGGAGTTGCAGTCGGATCAGCAGGAGTCAGATTTCGTTCGTCACGTGACGAGGGTGGAGCGAGCTGACTGACATCCCACCGTTCATGCAATCGCTGCTAATTTGAAAGTGAAATCCGCACGGCCGTTCATAAGCGGTTTAAAAGTGGGAAAATTTCCTCAGCGTCACGTCCCTGGTTGGCATTTCTCAACCAGATATATCGCAGTGAAACAGCGAGATCATTGGAAAGTCTATTCCCCTCTAGCGTCATGATAGCTGGTCTAAATACGGTCATTTCCTTTCTAGAGCTCGCCAGTATTGAGAAACTACAACCTGATCTAAAGCAGGAGACAGAATTTCATCAGCTGAGGAAGGTTAAAGTTCATTTCTGGCGAGTCTGAAGGTCGTTACCGAAGGATCTGTTCACGCCATGTTTATTGCTTAATTTACACCCCATTTTGCATGAAAAAACATGGCGATAATCAAGTTTTATTATGAGTTTTAAGAGTTTATAAATGAAGGAAAAGATCGTATGTATGTAATTTTATTGGTGAATTTCATATCATCTTCACTTGCTCTCCTGCCGCGTCTCGCCTTAATAAATAAAAATTGTAACGTTGGCAAATTGCTGTGGTATAAGCGTAATAAAACACTTCAAGACTCGCTGTTATGGGAAAGGAATCAAGTTCAGGGTGAAGAGTTTTCCTGTAAGAGCATGTCCCGAAGTGTTTTATTAGTCTTTATGTGGTGATTTTTCAGATGAGAGATCAGAATAAAAGTGCTGTTTACATCCACTGCTCGCTTAAAGGTAAACAGTTACAGGGTTGAGAAGGAAATATATGCAAGACTGATTTAATATTCATGAATGTATTTTTTTTTTTTTATTATCTCTCTCTCTCTTTCTCTGTGCCAGAACGATGGGGGTGAAGGTGCCACGTCCGCGCTGCTTCTTCGACATCGGCATCGGAAATACACTCGGTGAGAACTCCGCCCTAACGAGCGTAACGCTCTAACAAGTTTCTGTGATCGATTTATCCTTTAGCTCACTAACCCGCGTTGTGTTTTCAGTCGGCCGCGTGGTGTTTGAGCTTTTCTCCGACGCGTGTCCCAAGACGTGCGAAAACTTCCGCTGTCTCTGCACAGGTCGGTATGACGAGTGTTAACGATGATGTGTAATGATATGATGTAATCGATCACTATATAAATATCTCGCAGTACCCTTTTTTTTAATCTTATCTGGTTATCTTCTTACAATTAAAAAAATGTATATTTTTTTTTAATATTTTTTTTTTTATAATTACCGAGAGATTAGACGCAGCTGATTTGGATAAAACAAAATCGCACCGTTTTTAAAATGTAAAATTTGACACATTTTTAAAACCCTTTTAGTTTTAAGTAATACAGTTTTCTAGACAGGAAATTAAAGTACCCATTAAAGATCTTTTAATTTTTAAAAAATTTTATATTTTTTTAATATAAATGTTTTGATGGAGTTTTCTTTGCACTCCTGTATATCGTGATGCATATTGTGCATTGTAGAATTGTCTGTAAGAATTGTGAATATATTTTTCTCCCATATATATATAAATAAAGAAGTAAATGTGACACTTTTTTTCACTTTTTATATATATATATATATATATATATATATATATATATATATATATATATATATATATATATATATATATATATATATACATATAAAAATAAAGAAGTAAATGTGACACTTTTTTTCACTTTTTTTTTTTTTTTTTTTTTTTTTTTTTTTTAAAGGTGAGAAGGGGATTGGGAAGACGACGCAGAAGCCTTTGCACTATAAGGGCTGTCTGATCCACAGGATAGTGAAGGATTTCATGATCCAAGGAGGAGACTTTAGTGAAGGTGTGGCGTTTTAAATATTGTAATATTACACACGGTTCGCTGTTGTCTCTGCACTTTAGTTCACATGTGCTCATAAATCCTGGTCTCGTTGCCGTAAGTTACACGTGCACTTTTTTTTGTTTTGTTCTGTTCTGTTCTTTAGGGAATGGCAGAGGTGGTGAATCCATATATGGAGGATTCTTTGAAGGTATTTCTTTTCTCTCATGTATATCTTTTCCATTAGGCTGATTGTCTCATTATTCTTATAGCCAATAAATCTTAACAGTATAACTGGACCGGTGGTTTAATCTATACCACAGCGTTGTCGAATACTCGGTTCTGATTGGTCATTTTCTATAACGTCGGCTGTAAGAATAGTGCAGCTGGACATCACGGGTTTAAAGGGGTGAAACACCTGAGGATGTGCTGATGATCAGCTTCACGGTGGTCTC
Organism: Ictalurus punctatus; assembly: GCF_001660625.3. Taxonomy (NCBI): domain Eukaryota; kingdom Metazoa; phylum Chordata; class Actinopteri; order Siluriformes; family Ictaluridae; genus Ictalurus; species Ictalurus punctatus. The sequence continues at coordinate 24,840,786 of NC_030426.2, read as the reverse complement.
AGCTTCATCACCCTGTCGCTGATGTATGTTCCTGGAACATCACATCCTCGGGTTTTTAAATATTTTATTATTATTCCTTATAAGGCAGAAAGCCGGTCGATCTCACTAAAGCATTAAAGTTGATCTTTACACTTCTCCGTTGTAGTTTACAGTATTTATAGTTGTTTTATTGACTTCTTTGAATTCGTGGTAATTCAGAGATGACCTCTGTGTCTTACAGACGAGAGCTTCTCCATGAAACATAACAAGGAGTTCCTGCTGTCAATGGCGAACCGAGGCAAAGACACCAACGGCTCACAGTTCTTCATGTGAGTCAGGAGACCGTCAGTGGGCCATCGATCCGAGAGTCAATGCTTCATCGCGTGTTGTTTAAAAATGCTCCAGGTTGCATCGATATTACAGGTGCATTTCCACCGAGGTTCACGGCGAGCGCAGCGTATACTGTATATACTTTATATAATGTATACCGGCACAAATACAGAGCGAACCAAGCGCTATTTTGATTGATTTATTTCTTTATTTATATCACAACATAATTCCCATAGTTCCATCTGTGTTACTCCAGAGTTTTAATGACTGTGTTGTTCGTCTAAAATGTGGAAGAATCAAAATAATGAATGAGTGTGTCTAAACTTTCGACTGGTAGTGTATATAATAAGAAATAAAACAAGCCCTGATTCCTCAGGTGGAAATGCATCTTTTTTTTTTTTTTTTTTTCCGGTTAATACGGAGGGACTGTTTTCCAGCTACTGGCGTGTCCGAGGTTTAATTGTGAATTACCAATGATCATGTGATGATTGAACAGGAGATGTGCATTAATCATTGTTTTTGTGTTTATTAGATTTGTATTTACATTCTGCCTCACTGTTTTGTGTCCCTGACCATAGAACTACAAAACCTACACCTCATCTGGATGGGTAAGGATGTGTGTGTGTGAGATAGTGAGAGATTTATATAGCAGTGTAGAGATGTCTGTAAATACTCTAATCCTAACCCTGAGTACAACATGCTAATTTGATCTCGTCTCTCTGCGTGCAGAATTCATGTGGTGTTTGGTCAGGTGATCTCGGGCCAGGAGGTGATCCGGACCATCGAGAGTCAGAAGACGGACACCAACAGCCGACCGTATGCGGAGGTCAAGGTGCTCAACTGCGGAGAGCTCATCCCCAAATCCAAAGGTTCCTGACTAAGTTTTCATGAGTTACGACCTTTTAATTAAATGTAGAATCATTGGAAGCCCCGCCCCATTTACCCTCATCTCGCATTAGTGATGTATTTTCCCCCAGTGCTTTCGTCTCGACTTGTTTCCATCTTGAGAATTGTGGAAGATTTATGTGAATTAAAATCCGGAAACGTTCGGCCAAAAATGGCGACAGAAGACACTAAAATGGTTTCCATCTACGCTTTGTTATTAATTTGGAGAAAGTAAGTGCGCATGTAAACTTTTCTGGTGTCTACTGTATATCTAAACCTATTCCCTCAAGTTCCTGGCGGTTCCTGTAAAAACCCTGTATACAGTACTGTGCAAAAGTTTGACAAACTTTTAGTATTTTTTTTAGTACAAACTTTGTTATAGAATTTATTTATTTATTTATTTTACTTTTATCACTTGTGCATTATCGAGGCAGTACAAAAATATTTTAGATTCAAAGCATTAGTTTTTCAGTAAAGAAAGCAGCGTAGTAAGTGGTATGAGACTAGAACGGCGACAACTAATCGATAATAATCGTTTATGGAAATCGTTGTTGAGGAATCTCATTATGGATTCGTCGGTCTGAGCGCAGCACGGGGGAGATTTACTCATTAGGTTACTTCTGTCCCGAAAACACGCTTCGGAGAATAAATACTAAATCTGTGCCCCAAATGACGTACTGTACACTTACACTATGCACTACGTATTCTACCGTCTAGTGTGTGAATATTAGAAAGGTAATATCTTCTCAAATAGGTTTTTTTTTAATAACCGGAAGTACAAGCCGCTTCCTAGTCGACGGCGCATGACGTCATACACACGTAGCGTGACTCTGCTTGCTTCAGTTTACTGTTTGTCATCATTACCTTTTATTATATTTATTATTTTTATTTTATTATTGACTATTATATTATATAATAGTCAATACTATTATATAATATAAACTAATATATTGGATGCACAAAAAGCCAGAATTAAACTACAGTCCTTTATGAATTATATGAATAATATTCTCGTGTGTGTGTGTTGGTTTCTTTTCAGTCTTATATAATTGGACAAACAGTTGTGTAAAGTTTTAGTGTGAAGTTTATTTTAAATAAACGAAGAGAATGGTACGGAAAGTCGTCCCCCCCCCCCCCCCCCCAAAAAAAAATAAAGTAATTGGCCAACTAATTGATTATGAAAATAATTTAGTTGCAGCCCTATAAGAGAGATTTTTCAGACAAAAAAAAACACAATGAATCCTGCTGGATTTCGCTGCATAAATAAGAAGTGAGTGCAACAGTCAAAGTCTCCAGAAGAACCGTGTCTGGTTCTGCAAGATGCTCACTAGTTTTAGTGCTCACTACATTTCCTTATAAAACTGTATTATTATTATTATTATATATTTTTAAAGCAAAAGGTCACCACACCAAATATCGACTTTTTCATTTATTTCTCTTTATCGCTCTTTATAGACTTTTGCACAGTACTGTACATGCACTCCAATTTCTACTTTAGGTGATTTATCAAAGACCATCGAAAATGCTGCGTTTCTAGAACCCCCACCCCCTTCCTCAATCAGAATAGAGAATTCAAGAAGCATCAATTACGTTTACAACGCTGCTGAGACCGGGATTATCCGCAGCAGAATTAATACCAGTAGCCACAGCTAGAAGTTGTCCTCACAGGCAATTTACAAGATTGCTGTATCTCGTCATTAGATTAAACCCGTGTTGAACTGTCAGTAGTTTCAGGTATTATCCCTGCGCGTGTATAAAATTCTGTTGGTCTTTGGTTGTGCTAGCCAAGAAGGAGAAAAAGAAGAAGCAGCAGTCGTCCAGCGAGAGCAGCGACGACTCCTCGTCCTCCTCGGACTCTTCTGAGGAATCCGAGGCGTCTGACAAGGAGGACAAGAAGCACAAGAAGAAACATAAGAAGGAGCAGAAGAAGAAGAAGAAGGAGCAGAAACATAAGAAGAAAAAAGAGAAGGGGTCCGTATGCGACGTTTATTTATTCTCCTTTGGAGGAGTTATTAATGTATTTATTTATTGATTAAGCACGTCACACACAGATTGAGTCAGCTTTAACGATTACAAAGATCCTCAGTGTTGTTCAGCCACAGGAGTCATTCACTGAAGTTGTATTTTAACTGCTACTTCATCTGTCTTTAGGTCCAATGATGAGGAAGAAGCCAAGGAGACGGAGCCTCAGCAGCCCGTTTCGTCGATCCGTCCAGAGGAAGTCCCGCCCGTCCCGGAGAACCGCTTCCTGATGAGACGCAGTCCACAGCCTCAGCCTAAAGAGGAGCAGGGGAAGGACAAACAGAAGGAGAATTCTGGGAAAGAGCGGCAAAGGGAACGGGAGAGGGACAGAGAACGAGACCGAGAGAGAGACAGGGAGAGGTGTGTTACAAAAATATAAATAATTTAAAAAAAAAAAAATTATTTAGTTGGTGACTTTCTCTTTTTTTAGACCTAGAATCATGTATGAGAATTTTGTATGTATGTATCACTTGGTATGAGATGTCTGTCGGGCCTCTGTCTTTCTCCGAGTCTTTCTCGGTGGCAGTGTGTGATGCCGCGGTCTCAGCTCTAGCTCTTGGTGCTGTTGTTTAAATAACAGACGCTGTGTTTCAGACCCACGATGAACTCACGACCAAATCGCACGCGTCTGGTGATGACCCGATCCGGCCGGAGAATTAAAGGAAGAGGACCCAGGGTGAGAATCTGTTTGTGTGCGCGTGCGTGTGTGTTGAGTCTGTAACGAACAGCCTGGGGATGTGTGAATTTCATTATTTTATTACTATGGTGGAAAACCTAATCTACCATTTATGAAATGAGTTCTAAGGGTGGAAAGTTTAGAAACAAAAACAAATCCTTGTATACAATTATTTATACCACAACGCTGTTGAATTCTCGATTCTGATTGGCTGGCAGTTGTTCTGAGCTGTGCTATTATTATTATTATTATTATTAATTTTATTATTTTTTTTAGTTTGTGCGCAGCAAATGTAGTTCCATTTCAGGCCTTGACCGCATTACAGTTCCAGATCACTTCGCCAAGTTAACTGAAATAACGAAAAAGTTTGACTACTGTCTACCACAGCACACACATCGCTGATAACATACAAAAAACTTTACCGGGAACGTGTAAGGAATAATTGACTTATTAGGAAAAAGAACGCACACCCGAGGCGGTAATGTGGCCACGAGGTGAAGCGGTGGCTTGAGCCATTGATATGCAGTTATTGCAGAGAGAGAGTGCATGTGGGATAAGACAGTGAGCAAGTATCAATATTTATTTATTTATTCGTTGTATTTTTTGCAGTAATAAAAAAAAACAAAAACCCACCATATGGACAAGTAGGCTTAGTGTGACTTATTTATTTATTTGTTCTATTTTTATATTATCGGCATGAGACGGGACAAACAGTTCTCTCTCTAATAACTGCACATCAGTGGCTCGAGCCTCTGTTACTAGATCTAAAATGATGTTTTGGAATTAAAATCGAGGCTTGAGACGAGATGCGTAATAAATTAGTTCCACTCCCACGAGCGTTTTAAGGACAAAAAACCTGAGAATCTTGAAATAAAGCATCTGAACAATGTCTCGAGGTTTGGGAATGTGGTATAAGCGGAGTAATTGACTCCAGTACGTTGAATTATTACTTCATTATGTGTGATTTACTTGATGTTCACACTGGAGTTCGATTAAATATGGACAATATTGCCGTTTTTTGGTCACAACTGATGGCTGAGAGACTTTGAGCGTTCCCAACCGAGTAAAAACAAAGCACTGAATTAAAAAACCTCATGAGTGACTCTAAAGAAATTTCTAGTATGTTGAATCAAATGTTTCTTTGCCAATATTCCAACTTGTCTATTGTTGGGACCAAGTACGAAAGCAGTGTAACGTGTTTATAGTTAGATGTTTTGAATAAGTGAAACTTTGATTGTTGCTTTTATAAGTGGACTGTTTTGTACTTTATGCCCGAACTAATTCAGTCCATCTCCCTCCCTTTCCTTTCATCCTTCCCCGTATAGCGCTATCGGACTCCGTCGCGCTCTCGCTCTCGTTCCTGGGATCGTTTCCGGCGCAGCGAGACTCCTCCACACTGGAGACTGGAGATGCAGAGGACCCAGAAGGCCAAACCTAATACACATACCACACAGGAGCGCTGGATCAAAGGAGACAAGTACGACCGGGTTCTAAACACACTATGGCTTATAAACAGATGTGTTTAACTGATAATAAAATGATTTTAAAATGATCAGGCTGTTTGAAACGTTCCGAAAGCCCGTGATGGGCACGAGCAATCGCAAGTCACTCCTTTACTAATGCATTGCATGTGATATCATGTGACTTCAGCGTGGATTGTATTGGCTTTAGTGCATCATCTCATGCCTAGCTCTTGCCCAGTACGATGATCTCGACCATCAGTTGCTATCATCTTTTGACGATGAGATTTCAGCGCAGTCTGGAAAAAAATGGCATCCTTTATTATTAACTATAATAATTAACGTGTGTTTGTCTCTTCCAGAGGGGATGCGTCTCAGGAGAAGACTGAAACCACAGAGCAGCCGGAGAAAGAGAAAGCTGACCCCGAGCAGCCGCGAGAGAGGAAGGACTCTGAGCGAGAGAAGAAAGGCACCAAGAGGAACAAGTCAAGCAGCCCAGATAAAGGACGAGAGAAGAGCGGAAGACAGCGCTCCAAGAGCCAGGAGAGGGACAAGCGGAAAAAATCAGACGGAGAAGCGGAAAAGAGAAAGGGGCGCAGTCGCAGCAAGAGCAAGGAGAAGAAAGGAGAGGAGGATCAGAAACGCAGCAGAACAGATGACAAAAGCGGCCAATCGAGCAGCAAGGACAGGAAAGACAAAGACGCAAGAAAGGACGGAGAGGACGGCAAGAGCAAGGAGCGACCTAAGCAGTCCGAGAGAGACGCGAGGGACAAGAGGGATGACTCCAAGAAGACAAAGAACGGAGAGACTCGGCGTGAAGGATCACGAAGCCGCGAAAGAGAGCGCGACGTCAGGAGGCGGTCCAGGTCCCGGTCCAGGTCCCGTTCCAGATCAAGAGGCCGTGGCAAGCGAGACAGGTCACGCAATAGGGGACAGTTCAAGCGACGAAGCAGCAGCCGGGACAGGAAGTCGCGTCGATCGAAAAGCAGGGATCAAAGAGACCGTGGCCGAGAGCACGGGCGAGACCGCGAGGACGGGGAGAGGAAGAAGAGCGACGCTAAATCCGACGACTCGAAGGGCAAAGAGAGCCGAGCGAGAGACCAGAGCTCTAAAGAGTGGTCCAGTCAAAAACGCCGGAGCAGAGAGAGAAGCGCCAAACGGAGACGTGCGAAAAGCAGCAGCTCGGACAGCGACGCGGACAAGCGCAGAAAACAAGGGAAGAGCGAGAGCCCCAAACCCAGAGAGCGAGCGAAAGACAAATCACGCAGCCCCAAGAAGGATCACAAGAATGAGAAAAAGGACTCGAGCGACAGTGACAGTGACTGATTCTCCCATGACCTCCACATCCTCCGAACACCTCATCCAGTCTTGAGAACTACTGACACACCGATCCCACGTGTCACCTTCCAACACCATCACGAGGTCCGAGCTCAGAGCGCCGGCTGATATCACACTCATCCAAGACGGACTTTATTCTTTTTCTTTTCTTTTTAAAACTCGACCGTTTGGAAAACTTGGGTTTCTCTTCATCCCAAATGTAGCTTCGCAAAGATATGTTTGATTTTTCTGGCGTTTGCTTCTGTGTAGCTAGCAAGTTTATTAATTAGCTAGCAAGTAAAAACTTCAGTCCCATGCTTTGGCTGCCTGGAAACCGAACCGAATCAGCTTTAAAAAAAAAAAAAAAAAAAAAGAGGTGGGTAACCAAAAACAAACACACAAAAGCAGAGAGCTATTCAGCTAGTTAACTAATACAGACACGAACGTGTGTAAATTCTCCCAAAGAGGCCAACGGCATCATCCTTCTCCAACAAAATGTCCGAGGTAGCACAGCGTGTTTGCGTCTTCGGTTAAGAATCTACTAGGCCGTTGGCCGACGTCTCGACTTTTAGCCGCGGTGTTCTGTCCTCGCGTCACAAGTAAAAAAAAAACCACACACACAGGGTTTGTGAAAAGCCCGGACCCAACGAGAGTAATATGTAACATATACTTTAATTTTGTATTTATGATAAACATCCTATGCTGTATACGTTCACCCTTACACTCTATGCATTTTCTCAGCAGCTGTATCATATTCTTGCGGATTTTGCTCAGCATAATTGGACTAACATATTTGCTCAGGATATTCCTGTCGGTTCCGGACTTTTCGAACTCCCTGTGTATTCGCTGTGATGTGATAAAGGATGCTAGCCAGAGTCTATTTATTTTTCCTAGATGTCTTTAATCATGAGGCGACCGACTTGTACTGCTGTAGTAGCAGGAGAGTTAAATTGAACGACGGCTTTACGCTGCACCTTTTCTCCTTTTCGTTTCGTCAGCGTTTACGCATACCTACACGTCGATGTCACTCGTGCATGCAAATTAACCCAACCGGCGTAGTCCAGCAGGTGTGGGATTCAGGAGAAGTCGTACCCACTCTAGTTACAACAGCGAGGTCTGTCACAACACCGTGAATTACATCGGGGTTGGTTTTTTTTTTCTTTCTCCACCCCTCCCCCTGGTTGTTGTGAGAGAGAGAAGAAAAGAAGCACTGCCAACTGCGTACCTACTGAGCCTACGTGTCCCCTGGACAACTGTGAATAAAAACCCAAACAGCCAGGACACCCATACATCTTCCTACTGATTAATTCGCCTCTTATTTTATATAACTCCGCTTAATACGTTGATAGAGATGCTCTGTCCCTGCTATTTTACACAGTTGTTTGTTTTAGAATGAAGTTAGTCGGCTTGACGATGCCGTTTCATTGACGCACATGTAGATATGAGGGTGTATTCATGCAAAAGACTGGAATTGCATGTTAGTTACGTAGCTCCAGAAAATAAAGAAGCAAACATCAGACCCAAACACATCCTGGTTGATTCGACTACATTTGGGACTTTTTGCGTTTTAAGAACGGTAGCTGTATCGATAAATCTATCTCTGCTTTGGATTTAAACCGTTCTCTCCGAAGAGCCGATCTCGTCTCGAATGAAACAGGACTTCATTGTCATTTCAACGAGTGGGCTGAATTCGATGTCTGATCTCGGTCTTCAAAAATAAACCAGTCGTGATTTTGTACCAGACATGACGACGCTCAGCCACGTCGGCCTTTCGCAGGCAAGACCGGACGTCCCTGGATTAGCCTTTTTAAACGATTAGCGACGTGCGTGAAGAACCAAGAGGCCGTGATTCAGAGGCCGGTGGTTCCTGAAGTAAACCGGTGGTTGTCTGTCTGTTGTTTTCTCTTCTTTCCTCCACGCTGTTTGCAGGAGCTGTATTTCAAGCTGGATTTAATTTTAGCTAGTGTAAAATGATGGATGGATTGATGATTGTGCTTTTCCTTAAGTCCTTCATGAGCTATGTCGCTGTTCTGCTCGGTGTTCAGTGTGAGAGACAGGATGGGAATTTCGATTTTTGGAGTTTTATATGGGGTTTTATGTTTGTAATAACGTCCACATGCGAGTGTCGGTCCTGTTTGGAAAATTAAACCCGATTCTGAAAATAATTTAAGTCGTGTGTCCTTTTTTTTGTGTGTTTTTATATTATTTTTTAAATTATAAGTGGTATTCTTGAATATTATTTATTTTTTTTATTTTAAGTGATATTTATATTTGTGAAAGCGTGATGATTCATCCATAGTATTCTGATCTAATGAAGCCCAAAGGGGAGGGGGGTGGGGGGATTATCAGATCTCTGTGACTTTAACCGTAGCACTGGTGCTTTCTCCTAGCAACAGTCTCTAGAATTTGCATGTGGTATAAAAAAACATCCCGTTAGTGGAGGGTCTGCAGACTGAAACACCTTGTTGATGGAGATCAGCGGAGAATGATCAGACTGGGTTGAGCTGACAGGAAGTCTATAGTAACTCCAATAATAACTCTCTACATTTACTGCGTTTGGCAGATGCTCTTCTCCAGATCTCATTTATACAACTGAGCAGTTGAGGGTTAAGGGCCTTGCCTTTAACCACTGAGCCACTGCTGCACCAAACACTCTATTGTAGTGTTATGATCCAGAGCAACTTACATTTATCTCATTAATACAATGGGGCAGTTGAGGGTTAAAGGAGTAGCAGTGATGGGATTTGAACTCATGACCATCTGATCAGTAGTCCAACAGCTTAACCACTGAGCTACTACTGACCTTCCCGCTCCACAAAGGGACAAACCGTGGTGAGGAGAAAAGCATCTCAGAACATACATCTGAACTCTTGAGGTGGATGAGCTACAACAGCAGAAGACCTCATCAGTTCCACTCCTGTCAGCCAAGACGAGGAATCTGGGGTTGTCATGCGCACAGACCGTTGAAATGAAAAGTCTGGAAATGTTGTTGTTTTTCCCATCATTCAGTGTACACTCTAGAGATTGCTGTCTGGTTAAATCTCAGGAGATCAGCAGGTTCTAAAAAACTCGAACCAGCTCATCTTGCACCAACCACCATGCCCAGGTTAAGGTCACAGAGATCACACTTTTTCCCCATTCTGGTGTTTTGATATGAACAGTAACTCAAGCTCTTGACCAGAAGGATTTTCTGCATTGCACTGCTGCAGCATGATTGGTTGATTGGATAAATAACTGCATAAATGAGCAAGTGTACAGGTGTTCCTAATAAAGTGGATGGTGAGTGTACAATATACAGTGTACTGTACATTTATCTTCAGTAACCTCTTTATCCTGGTCAGGGTTGCGATGGATCCCAATCCAGGGAACACTACAATATACACCGATCAGCCATAACATTAAAACCATGGACAGGTGGTATAACATTGTATAAATAGAGAATAACATTTGATTAATTCATTACAGTGGCGCCGCTCAAAGCCTGGGATATATTAGGCACCAAGTAAACATTCAGTTCACTCTGACAGACTGCTCAGAGTGCCCACGCTGACCCCAGATGAAAGCACCTACAATGGCCATGTGAGCATGAGAACGGGAGAAGGTGGCCTGGTCTGATGAATCTCGTTATGTTTTACATCATGTGGACGGCCGTGTGTGTGTATATCACTTAGTGTCAAATTGTGCGTAGACACTGCCGTGGTTCAGATTCCTTCCTGCATGCCCCTGTTTTTAAACAGACTTTATGTTTATGCACATACACTATTTCCACTTTTTGGACAACTTGTGGTGCAGTGAAGTGATGAATCCTCTGCAAGTCTCAATACAACAGCCTTCACAAATTAGCGTGATGTTTGAATTCGTCGGAAACGGAGTGTCGATCTTTTCTCACGCACTTCACACACAAATTTGTGAGAAATGAGCTTTCTCACGGTGGCAGAAGGAGAAGTGGGCATTGCTTCAATTTATGGTTAAGACATTGGATTAAGACACAGAGCGGGACGGAGACAGTAAACAGTGTTTAAGATCTTTAGTGTGCATGAACTGATCTGTGTGCATGAACTCAGGATGAAGATCCTCCTCATCTTCACCCTCTGTCTGATCTCAGGTAAAGAAATGCACTTCAGAATAATCCTCACTGTCAGCAGCAGTGTTACAGGAAGGAAGGTTTTGCTCAGATGGATGTTTGGTGTTTTGTTAGATGGAGGAGACTCCAAGGAAGTAACAGGATATTCAGGAGGAGGAGTCCTTATCAAGTGCAAGTATGATACAGAATACACACAAAAACAAAAATATTTCTGTAAGGGTTCAGGGCCATCCTGTTCTGACCAAATAAAGTCAGGAGCTAAAAACGAGTGGATAAATTCAGGAAGATTCTCACTGTTTGATGACCCCAAATCAGCAGAGTTCAGTGTGATGATCAGAGAGCTCACTGTACAGGACTCTGGGACGTACCAGTGTGGAGTTGATTTCCCCTCGGTGATAGACATTTACACACCGGTGGAACTGAAGGTAAAGAAAGGTGAGTCTCCCATCACTGCCTTCTGTTTATCTTGCTGGATATTCAGCATCAGTAGTATTTGCTGCATTGACAGGACAGTAGGAAGTGATCAAATTGTTATATAATGCTATTTACACTCTCTGAGCACTTTATTAGGAACACCCGTACACCTATTAATTCATGCAATTATCTAATCAGCCAATCGTATAGTAGCAGTGCAATGCATATAGTCATGCAGATACGGGCCAGCAGCTTCGGGTAATGTTCACACAAACCATCAGAATCGGGGATTAATATGATCTCAGTGATTTTGACTGTGACGTGGTTGTTGGTGCCAGATGGGCTGGTTTGAGTATTTCTATAACTGCCCCCTAGAGTTTACTCAGAACGGTGCAATAAAGAAAAAACATCCAGTGAGCAGCAGTTCTGCAGACGGAAACACCTTGTTGATGAGAGAGGTCAACAGACAATGGCCAGACTGGTTTGAGATGACAGAAAGACTACAGTAATTCAAATAACCGTGTTGAGCAGAGTTCCACTCCTGTCAGCCAAGAACAGAGAGCACTGTTAAATGCTCAATTCTGATTAGTCAAAATGTGTTACCTAATTTTCTACAATAGTAGCTCTGACATTAATACTGACCCAAGGCAAATTGCAAGTTTCATTTCGATAGTTACGTCTATATCTCACTCAGTCGATAGTTTGTCACAGGGTGCTATGGTGGATGTTCTAACCCAAAAAATAAAGAGTTTAAAAAAAACTTCTGTAACAAAGATCTATAATCACTGATATGGTGAATCTTTCTGTAAGGAGAGAGAGAGAAAAAGGAGAGGCTGGTGAGGGACTGTCTGTTCCTAGTCCTAACAGGAATTAAATTGTGTAATGGATGTTCCCCAATATTAATTATACAGTTCTACAGTTCCCAGCAGCCACTGCAGCACACTGCATCATCATCACATGACCACCTGCACCTGATTTTCATTCACTTAACGAGCACCTATGTGTATATAGCCACAGCTTGCACTACACTCCTAGTCTTGCGTTTGTGTTTCGTTGCTGTCGTTTCTGTTCATGGTCTTTGTTACTGTTTGATTCTTGCCTTAGTGTTTTGCTTCCTGTTCGTAGTTCTTTTTTTGTGTTTTGTTGAAAACTGAAAATTTGCACTTGCATCCGTCTCCAAATCGTGACAGAACGCAAGACCTCAACATGGATGCAGCAGAATTTTTCAGAGTCCAAGAGGCCCTATATGAAAGGGAAAAGCTGAGGTGGGAGAAGGAGGGAAAATTCTCCCTAATTCAAGTCAACGGGAATGGCTCGATATGATGTACTCCATCATGGGGTATGTCAAGGCGAAGCCTTCCAACCAGGCTGGAACCATCTCCCACCCTCTCTCTCCCACTGTGGATCTAGTCCAGCCTGCTGTATCAACAGAGTACGTTGTTCAGCCTCCTTGCTTGTCTGAGGATGCTGCTCAGCATCCCTGTTCAGCTGGAGATGTTGCTCCGCCTCCCGGTGCTGCCAAGAGCTCCACTTTTCTTTCCTGCTCTGCCTCAGACGTCACTACGCCAGGCTACACTTCGGACATTGCTCTGCCTTGCTGGTCGGCTGAGGACGTAGCTCCGCCTTCCTGCTCGGCTGAGGACGTCGCTCTTTTTCTTTGTTTAGTGTAGTGTGTCACTCTGCCTTCCTGCTCCACGAAGGACATCGCTCCCCCCTCTGGCCCCGTGGAGAACTTCGCTCCCTCCTCTGGCCTCGTGGAGAACTTTGCTCCTCCCTCTGGCCTCGCAGAAAGCATCGCTTCCCCTTCTAGCTCTCTCGTTAACGTCGCTCCCCCCTCGGGGTCCACCTTGAGCTTTGTTCCCCTTGCCGGCTGCGTGGTGGCTATCGCTCCACGCCCAAGCCAGGCTGGGTATAATGTGTCATCTCTGTGGTACAGAAGAGACCGTCCCACGTCTATACGTACCCCAGTGAGCACGCCAAGCGTCCTCTTTATGGTCCTCTGAGAAATGACCTTCAATGGAACTTTGGAACACTTGGGGACCTCTGGTCTGGGTATCCAGGACCCTCTCCCGGGCTGGGAGGGGGACCTGCATAAGAGGGGTTCTGTCATGGATATCCCAGAAGGGACTCTGGACTACAGTTTCCAACAGCCACTGCACCACACAGCATCATCACATGACCACCTGATTCCCATTCACCGAGCACCTATGTGTGTTTAGCCACAGTTTGCTCTGCACTGTCTTTGTGTTGTTTCTGGCGTTTCTGTTCATGGCCTTTGATTATGTTTGATTCTTGCCTTAGTGTTTTGCTTCCTGTTTGTAGTTCTTGTTTTGTTTTGGTATTCATTAAAACTGAAAATCTGCACTTGCATCCGTCTCCGCCTACAAATCGTGACAGTAACTATAAAGGGTTGATCAAAAGTGTGATGTGTTTTTCTTGGAATATGATGAATAAAATACTTTATTCCATACAGTTATTGGAAAATAATCTACTTTGGGGTTGATTTATTTGTTATAACAGCACACCCTTGAGAATTTGATTAATTACTTATATACACATATCTTGTAAGCATGATTTGAACTTGCTTTTAACAGGGTCCTCGGTCTCTAGAGAAGTGACTGCATATGCCGGGACAAGAAGCAACATCAAGTGTAGCTATGACGATGAGTACAAAGAGAAACCCAAATCTTTCTGTAAGATGGGAACACACCAGTGGTGTTTTAATGAAATAACAACAAAACTAAACAGTGAATGGTCACATGATGGCAGATTCTCAATTCATGACAACAGAAGTGCAGGATTCTTCAGTGTGTTTATCAGAGAGCTGATTACGGGGGACACTGGAACATACGCGTGTGCTGTTGTTGTGTCTGATGAAACGGAGTTCTACACTGTACTGACGCTGAACGTAACACAAGGTGAGTCGCTAATAAAATGCTGTGATCCTGTTTAAGCACGAACCTATAACTGCAAGTTTTACGAATCAGAGTTATAGTGTAGATCAATTTCATACTAGTTTTGCTATGGAATGATTTGAATGGGTCTGTGTTCTTTATTTATCGTTTGCTCCATCAGTTTAATCTGCTCTGATCGTCTCTAATAATGCAATATCACTCAAACAGAATGTATTATATTCCTGACACTTAACATGTTGATTTGTTAAATATGAGATGATGCATGTATCATATATAATCTGATCTGATTGGTTGTGATTTGCAGATCTGTCCAATGAGAAGTCCATTAGTAAGACTGTGCATGTAGGAGGAGATTTGACTGTCAGCTGTAAATACCCACAATCCCACAGGAATGACAATAAGTTTCTCTGCAAAAGGTCTGCACGTGCTGCTTGTTCTTATAGTGCAACTGTTAAAGAAAGTAGAAAATATGTAAAGGAGGGGAAATTCTCCTTGTATGATGACAGAGAAACACAAATGTTGACTGTGAGTATTAGAAATGTAACTGAGCAGGACTCTGGTGAATACTGGTGTGGAGCTGAAGCAGCCTGGAAATCTGATCATGGATACAAGGTTTATTTCACACAGATCGACCTGACAGTTACTGGTGAGTTTGTATGAGTAAAGCTGCTATTCTGTAATTTCAGACCATTCTGACAGCTTGATTTATCTTAGAATGTATTTTATATTCTTGCTCTATTGGAAGAGAGGTTTTGCTTCTTATTGAAATACATTTGCTTACTTCAAGCATTTATTCATCAACAGAAAAAGAAAATGAATTCATTCATCTTCACAGAGTCACATCCTCATTGACACTTAACAGTAATGTAGTGTAGCCATTCCACTTCTCAGCATGTTTGTGGGAGTGGGAGAAAACCAGAGAATATTTTGTCACTTAACACCAAATTTTTACTCTCAACACTTTTATACATAAGAGCCCTGTACTGCTTTCAGGCATATGCTGGATCTACATACGACTCCTTTATCATCCAAACTATCTATATGTTTCTGTGCTTTAGATCCACGTGTCCCTGTTTCAGCATCAGTGCCAACAAAATATTCATTATCATCTTTACCAACATTATTGTCTATGCCAACTTCTCTTAAAAGAGGTGATTATACTTTCTTGCACCTCACACCCACAGTCTAACTACATGACTATGATGTGACTATGATGATCAGGTTTTTCTGAATGATCAGTGTGTAGTTTAATGTGATCGTCTGACTGATCTCGTATTTCTCTTCCAGGATTTCCAGCTTTCACTGTGATCACTGTGTCTGTAATTCTGCTGCTGCTTCTGACTGGAGTCATATTCCTCATTGTGATTCTACATAAGAGACGCAGGACACAAAGTACACACACACACACACACACACACACACACACACACACACACACACACACACCACCATAGAAAATGAGGCTGGACTGCTACGTGACTGATTCTCCTCCCAGTTAGTGTTATAGTCATATAATCAATAACACGTCAGACTCACGTCAAAAGGGTTTCAGTCATACATGTGGTGTCTGTACTTATAAAGATTAAAGTAACACTTGTTCTTTTACTTCCCTCATCTTCCTGCAGGTCCAGGAACAATGACTCCAACTTACAGAGAGGTGAGTACAAATTAACAGTAAAACAACTCATTGACTCCATTAATTAATGACAAAACATTTCAAGTTTTTACAACTTCTAAAACTTCTCTTTTTTATTATTATAATTTCAGACAAATGGAGATTATGAAAATGACCCAAATGTGCTCCATTTCCAGTCAAGACAAATGACCAACCAATCAGATTCGGTCTATGAAAGTCTGAACCCCGACACCAACCAATCAGATTCGGTTTACCAAAGTCTGAACCCCAACACCAACCAATCAGATTCAGTCTATCAAAGTCTGAACCCCAACACCAACCAATCAGATTCAGTCTATCAAAGTCTGAACCCCAACACCAACCAATCAGATTCAGTCTACCAAAGTCTGAACCCCAACAACAACCAATCAGATTCAGTCTATCAAAGTCTGAACCCCAACACCAACCAATCAGATTCGGCCTACCAAAGTCTGAACCCCAACACCAACCAATCAGATTCACTCTACCAAAGTCTGAACCCCAACACCAACCAATCAGATTCGGTTTACCAAAGTCTGAACCCCAACACCAACCAATCAGATTCAGTCTATCAAAGTCTGAACCCCAACACCAACCAATCAGATTCGGCCTACCAAAGTCTGAACCCCAACACCAACCAATCAGATTCACTCTACCAAAGTCTGAACCCCAACACCAACCAATCAGATTCGGTCTACCAAAGTCTCAAGTGTTAAACCGACCAGCTGGACACAGTTGGAGTCAGAAATTGCCCTCTAACCAATGAGATTGTTGCTGCCAGATTCTCTATTAAACTGGACTGGCCTCTCATTTGAAAATTATTCTAGTTTCAAACTAAATTGTGGAATAACCTGTCAAGATCAGATAATGTAAATGAATAGTTTTTCAAAAAGCCAGTTTATCGCTGTTCAGAAGTTTGCTATATGCTTGGAAACCAGCACATGGAAGTGCTGAGAGCCTTCATCCTCATCCTGAAATGTGGTCAAATAAAGTGTATAAAAGATGCCATTTCATATGTTAGATATCATGTGTTCTGTGATTAACTGATGCTGAAAGTTTGTGGTTGTGAGTTTGTTTTGAGAGTCAGGATTTGAGTTGTTCACAAAATTACACACACCTCCTTCAAGTTACATTTCTGATGTGTAATGATTTTCATAACCTCCATGACACAGGGTTAGAGGTTAGTTAGAAGTTTCAGCTCAATAGCCACGCTCAACAATCAACAGTGAACATTTTTTATTATTTATTGTTATTTTTATCATGAATCATCATTTATCATTCCCTACTTTAATCACTTTTAATCATTTTATATAATAATTTTCCATATTAATGCTGTAATGATGCATTTGCCTCCTAATGTTTTTAGAACTTTGGGTTGAGTAAGCTTAGCCACACACTGATTTTTACTGATTTACTGATTTACTTATAATAACTGTGTTTGTTATGTGTTGCTCAGCAGATTATCATTTCTAGACATGGGTGTGTTTGAGTTCCCAGGCACAGAGAGTTTGTAAGTGTTAGTGGATGCTGCTGATTTGGATGATGAGACCATGAAAGGGTCATGTCTTTGTATTTGGAACTTCAGTAAAATCCATCTCCGTCTGTATGTTTTATGTCTTCAGACTAAAAAGGCGGAGATCATCCCATTATTTAACTTTCCACTCACAAAAATATATTTTGATATTTAAAATTGTAATTAAATTCAAGTTGGCACTATATACACTTTATATGTCGACTTGTTTTTGAGTTATTATTAGTTATTTTAATTAAACACATTAAATTCATGTGACCAGTCAAACAGGTTAATAACTATAAGAAAATCAATAATACATACAAACTTATGTAATGGTGATAATTTAGATAATGCTGGCTTCTTGGTTGTGTTATTCACTAATGTGACTAAAATTACTTCTAACATCTGTTGTGAGTTGTAAACATGTGTATGTGTATTTACTTTTGTATATGCTCAAGAAATGTCCTTTAAATAAAATAAACAAATAAAAATAAATAAAATGACTTCCTGGACTTTTAGATTCACTGACGAGGGCCACTCGAGTATCATCTAGACCGATCACATACCGCACTCTCATCCGGGTATCTTTGTTGTACATTGTTGTTTCAGAGGCCGGTGATTCCTGAAGTAAACCGGTGGTTGTCTGTCTGTTGTTTTCTCTTCTTTCCTCCACACTGTTTGCAGGAGCTGTATTTCAAGCTGGATTTAATTTTAGCTAGTGTAAAATGATGGATGGATTGATGATTGTGCTTTTCCTTAAGTCCTTCATGAGCTATGTCGCTGTTCTGCTCGGTGTTCAGTGTGAGAGACAGGATGGGAATTTCGATTTTTGGAGTTTTATATGGGGTTTTATGTTTGTAATAACGTCCACATGCGAGTGTCGGTCCTGTTTGGAAAATTAAACCCGATTCTGAAAATAATTTAAGTCGTGTGTCCTTTTTTTTGTGTGTTTTTTTTAATATTATTTTTTAATTATAAGTGGTATTTATATTTGTGAAAGCGTGATGATTTGAGTGTCTAATTTATTTTGTGCAGGAGTGCTGGTTTACTGTTCTCCCTGCTTCAAGACTCCGGGATCAATCTGTGCACCGCAGGAATGTAGGTTTTTTATCCTAGTGCAAATCAGAAAATATGAATTTAATTGCCAGAGATGTACTATGCATCTTATGAATTTCTTCATAAGAAGTTCAAGCTGGTGGAGGCAGTGTGGTGCTCTGGGTAATGTTCTGCTGGGAAACCTTGTGTCCTGGTGTTCATGTGGATGTTACGTATACACATATCACCAACATAAACACTGTTGCAGACGATGTACACCCTTTCATGGCAAAGGTATTCCCTAACGTCAGTGGCCTCTTTCAGCAGGATAATACGCCCTGACACACTGCAAACCTTGCTCAGGAACAGTTTGAGGAACATGACAAAGTTCATGATGTTGACCTGGCCTCCAAATTCCCCAGATCTCAATCCAGACAAGCAAGTCTGATCCATAGAAGTAATCTTTGGGGATAAATGAAGATTCATATGCATTCAAAGAATTTAGATTTTTTTTTTTTTTACTTATTTGGTTCATTTATAATAATACTGTATACGTACAAATGTGTCACAGTGTCAAATTGTGCGTAGACACTGCCGTGGTTCAGATTCCTTCCTGCATGCCCCTGTTTTTAAACAGACTTTATGTTTATGCACATACACTATTTCCACTTTTTGGACAACTTGTGGTGCAGTGAAGTGATGAATCCTCTGCAAGTCTCAATACAACAGCCTTCACAACTTAGCGTGATGTTTGAATTCGTCGGAAACGGAGTGTCGATCTTTTCTCACGCACTTCACACAGAAATTTGCTGAGATGAGCTTTCTCACAGTGGCAGAAGGGGAAGTGGGCATTGCTTCAATTTATGGTTAAGACATTGGATTAAGACACAGAGCGGGACGGAGACAGTTAACAGTGTTTAAGATCTTTAGTGTGCATGAACTGATCTGTGTGCATGAACTCAGGATGAAGATCCTCCTCATCTTCACCCTCTGTCTGATCTCAGGTAAAGAAATGCACTTCAGAATAATCCTCACTATCAGCAGCAGTGTTACATGAAGGAAGGTTTTGCTCAGATGGATGTTTGGTGTTTTGTTAGATGGAGGAGCCTCCAAGGAAGTAACAGGATATTCAGGAGGAGGAGTCCTTATCAAGTGCAATTATGATGCAAAATACACAGAAAACCAAAAATATTTCTGTAAGGGTTTAACAGTAGGCTGTTCTTATCAAATAACGTCAGAAGCTAAAAACAAGTGGATAAATTCAGGAAGATTCTCACTGTTTGATGACACCAAATCAGCAGAGTTCAGTGTGATGATCAGAGAGCTCACTGTACAGGACTCTGGGACGTACCAGTGTGGAGTTGATATACCCTCGTTGATAGACATTTACACACCGGTGGAACTGAAGGTAAAGAAAGGTGAGTCTCCCACCGCTGCCTTCTGTTTATTTTCATATAATACATTTAGCATCAGTAGAATTAGCTACACTGTATAATATCCATTTATCTTCTATACCATGGGATCACGGGGGAACCTGGAGCCTTTCCCAGGGAGCATCGGGGACAAGGCGGGGTACACCCTGGACAGGGTGCCAATCCATCGCAGGGCACAATCACATACACACTCACACACCCACTCATACACTACGGACACTTTGGACACGCCAATCACCCTACCATGCATGTGTTTGGACTGGGGAAGGAAACCCCCACAACACGGGGAGAACATGCAAACTCCGCATACACAGGACATGCTAACCACTAAGCCACCGTGTGCCCACTGTATAATATATATATATGCGTGTGTATATTGTATATTTATACAAGATCACTGTTTAATCCTCAATTCTAATTGGTCAGAATGTGTTAACTCATTTTCTCTAACAGCAGCTCTGACATGAATGTTTGTGGCGAGACAAATCAGATTAAGTTTAGATTAATTCACGTGTACTATGCTCAAATTTCTATAGTCATTTCTCTAACCCACTCATCATTCTACATAATATAAGCCTAATAATAAGCATGTTTTTTTTTTTTTTTTTTTTTTTTTTTTTTTTAAAGCATCATAATTGATATGGTGAATTTTTCTGTAAATGTTTTTTTTTTTTTAATGTCAATGGAATGAGTCTCCAGTGTAAGCGCTTTATAACAGTTGGAGGTAAAGCTGTAGCTTTAAATTTGCACAGGAGCTTACGCTGTGTGGTTTCTCGGAGTAACTCCTAGCTATGCTAAGTGTTCACTTAGTTGATCAAATCTCGTAAAACATGTAGGCGGGGCTATAAACTACTTGCTTTTGAAAGGACTTAATATTAAAAATCTGGCAAAATGTTTAAGACAGTGTCTCCATGTACGCATTTATAATCTGTACGTGACTACCTTTGACTATATACGTAAATGGGTGGATGTCGTATCAGGGAATAGTGTTCGGTCATTTTTTCCAAGTTCAGTTGACTTTGATATCGACCCAATAAATTTCCTCACGATATATGCATTTTACAGGAATTATTTGTTGACATAGGGGCATGATGGTGAGGTGTCCACAAACTTTTGGCCATATAGAGTAGCTTGGTAAAGTTATCCAGTCACTCTTTTTGAATTTTTTACCCCTTAGTTCCATCCATCCATCCATCTCCTATACCACTTATCCTCTTCAGGGTCACGGGGAACCTGGAGCCTACCCCAGGGAACCTCGGGCACAAGGCCGGGTCCACCCTGGACCGGGCCCCTTAGTTCCAGTGAAGGGAAATTATAATGCTACAGCATGCAAAGATATCATCAATTGTGCCTAATTGTAAAACTTTTTCGCAACAGTTTGGGGAAGACACACATATGGGTATGATGGTCAGGTGTCCAGAAACTTTTGTGCATACACAGTAGTGTACAAAATGTCCGATTTATACTCGAGTGCAGTGGATGTAAAAGTCTACACACCCCTGTTAAAATGTCAGGTTTTTGTGATGTAAAAAAAAATAAATGAAACCAAGATAAATCATGTCAGGACTTTTTCTACCTAAAGTTAAAACACATTTATACACACAATGCACCTAGACCCTATTTGTCTCACTTCCAAAAATCGAATCACTTCACATGCTGGTTACAATGATAACGCCATAAAAATCCTACGAACATTCAACCGCTCCTTCTTGAGATATCTTGTAGCACTCTGTACCAAGAATCTTATACAAATGGCCAGGCGACCCAAAAACATAAACATAAACATACAGAAGTACACGCACAAAATTAATGTGGGATTTTCCTTCCAAACACATGGAACAGCTGTAGGTAGTAAATGTTTTGTTTTCCACACAAATAGATTCATCACACACCTTTTAGAGATGAACTCGGCGTCTTCATTTGACTCCGTCTACACCCATATATCCTAAATTCTCCTAGATTCAACTTCAGCGTTGATTATTTTCCTATAACAGCACACTCCTAAGTGTTCTATTGCTGACTTGCGTACATTGTAAGCATGATTTTTATTTTCGTGTTTAACAGGTGTTGTGGGAGCTAGAGACGTGACTGCATATGCAGGGGCGAGAAGCAACATCAAGTGTAGATATGAGGACGGGTACAAATACAAGAAGAAATCTTTCTGTAAGATGGAGCCAGATCGGTGGGGTTTTAAACATATAAGTACACATCCAAACAGTGAATGGTCACATGATGGCAGATTCTCAATTCATGACAACAGAAGTGCAGGATTCTTCAGTGTGTTTCTCAGAGAGCTGATTACGGAGGATGCTGGAACATACGCGTGTGCTGTTGTTTTGGAGGATGAAACGGAGATCTACACTGTACTGACGCTGAATGTAACAGAAGGTGAGCTGCTGATACAATGCTATGATCCTGTTTATACATGTAACTTTAGGTTTTACTAATCACATGTAACATAGTGATCAGTTTTACACTAGTTTATGTTTTGATGGAGTTATACTATATAAAGTCACCGTGTTGATTTGTCAGAATGTTGTATGATGAACGTATTATATATATATATATATATATATATATATATATATATATATATATATATATATATATATATATATATATATATATAATAATCTGATCTGATTGGTTGTGATTTGCAGATCTGTCCTATGAGAAGTCCATCAGTAAGACTGTCCATGTAGGAGGAGATTTGACGGTCGGCTGTAAATACCCAGAATTCCTAAGGAATGCCTCAAAGTTTCTCTGCAAGAGGCCTAGATTGGCTGCTTGTTTATATAATACAACTGTTCTAGAAAGTAGAAAGTATGTAAACGAGGGGAAATTCTCCCTGTATGATGACCGAGAAAGACAGATGTTCACTGTGAGTATCAAACATGCGACTGAGCAGGACTCCGAGGAATACTGGTGTGGAGCTGAAGTAGACTGGAAATCTGATCATGGATACAAGGTTTATTTCACACGGATCGACCTGACCGTTTCTGGTGAGTCATGATGAGCGGTTCAAGATGTTGGGCTACTGATCGGAAGGTCGTGAGTTCAAATCGTCACTGTTGGGCCCTCGAGCAAGGCCCTTAACAGCTCAGATATTTAAATATATGTCACTCTGGAAATGGGCGTCTGCCAAATGTAATAAATATGAGTGACGCTGACATTCTGAAATTTCAAGCACACATTACATGAACCATTTTGGTAGTTTGATAGCAGAATCAAACTAAAATTTATTAGTATAAAATAATGTAAGATAATTTAAGGTTATTAGGCATATTTCTGGATACATTTGAAACGGTCTTGTTCTACTGGGAGATACCTTTTGGTTATTAATGAAATAGATTTGCTTGTTTTTAAGCATTTATTCGCCTTTAGAATATTTCAAGATCGAAATGAGTACATTATGTCAGCTTAAAAATCTTAGAATTGTATTTCTAGACACACAGAAAGCACCATCGAAATATCTTACACAATATCTCTCTCTATGGGAATGTTCTCATGGTTCCTGTCCTAAAACATGTACACATTCAACACACATCCAGAACCTGTACTGTTTTTACACATACACTCGATACACACATAGCACAATGTAGTCACTTATAATCTAAGAAAATGAATGGCCTACACTGACTTCTCCTCCAACAAGACACTATACACATCACAGCTATAGTCCAAAGAAATGGCTTTGATGAATATGATCACATGTCTTGCAGTGTTCTGTATGTAATTTCATTATGGCTGGATCACTGCTCATACGTCTCTCTTCCAGGATTTCCAGTTTCCTCTGTGATTGCTGTGTGTTTAAGTCTGCTGGTGCTCCTGATTGGAATCCCATGCCTCATTGTGATGCTCCAAAAGAGATGCAAGTACACACACACACACACACACACCACCCACATATATGAGTAATATCATCTCATGTGTGTACCTGCATACTAAGATGTACAGTATCCTGTCCTGGATGAGTGTATCCTGAGTGTTTACTTGCTGGGAATTGCTAGCTTGGAGTGTTGTGTAATTGCTAGCTTAGCTTGTTAGTTTACATGCTGTATTGTCGAAGATAGCTAGACCGTTGTTGTTCTGTCAACTCAGAACTGGATCAACCAACTCCTGGACTTGTGGCTAATGATTCCAATGGTGCATATAGCCTGAACTGACACGGACTTACGCTCCTGCAGACAGTGCGCAAATTGAACGAATGGGCGAATTAACTGCAAATGATCAGACCCTGTGCAGTACAAAACCAGAAAAAAAAAATGATTTGAGCTTCTCTTTGAGCATATGGATGACCACAAGTAGTGATAAAGAATAAAGTAACATGTTATTTTTATTGTCTTATTTCCATGCAGGCCCAGAAACAATGACGCCAGCTTTCAGAGGGGTGGGTAAAGAGAGATATAGCGAAACTACCCTGTAACATGATTAGCACCATTAATAAATTTGACAAAAAAAAAAAAAATCAAGCTTTTAAAAACTTTTAAAACATCCAATTTTTCTTAATTTCAGACCAATGGAGATCATGAAAATAACCCAGATGTGCTTCCTCTTCAATCAAGACAAAACATCAGTCTACCAGAGACTCCCTACCAGGGTCTGAACCGCAACACCTTCCAATCAGATTCAACCTATCAAAGTCTCATGCGTTAAACCTAACAACCAGATTCCGACTACCAAAGTCTCAAATAAGGCTGATGGCTTTTCCATTAACCTGGATTGGTCTTGATTCAAAATCCAATGAGTTTAATTTTTTTTTTTTTTTTGCAAATTTGCTTCCATTCCAATCAAGAAAAATTGTCAGTCCATCAAAATTTGCTCATCAGTCTAGTCTTTTGCTCAAGAATGTGGTCAAGAACATATTTTTGCCAAGATTATTTGCCATAAAACAAGATCTTGAAGAGAAATACTCGTGGAGTATTTTAAATAAGCCCAAAGTGGCAGCCCTGTCATTAACCGGCATTTCTACTCCTTGTGTTCCACTGAAAATGTTCATACAGTGAGCACAGGGCAGAAAAAACAAATCTGCCTATGAGGATGTGTATTACTGCCTGTTGCAGTTCCCATTTTTGGCCATTAGGTGTAATAATAATATGGAAGCATTATGCATTTTTAATTCTTGTATTGTACATTTAATCATCATTTAGCATTTCCTCCTTTAATCATTAAATCACATTTAATCTTTTCTATAGAACTATTTTCCATATTAATGCTGTAGTAATGCATTCTCCACCTAACGTTTTTAGAGCTTTGGGATGAGTAAGCTTAGCAACACTTTTTTTTTTTAACTGATTTATTTATTTCTGATTTCATGATTATTATTACTATATATGATGTCTCTCATCTTTAGTTTGATTATCATCGTTGCATTAGTCACAAGGGGTGGGGGGTGTAGACTGTAATATTTTGAGTACTGTATAGATGTGGTTGGAGAGTGGGTTTGTAATAGAGGTACTGAAAAGTGAATTGTATGATGACACCACAAAGGGTTAATGTCTGTATGTTCAGTGTTGTGAAAAAGTATTCGCCCCATCTTGATTTGTTCTGTTTTTGTGTATATTTCAAAATAAATAGCTTTAGATTTTTAGAACATTTTATGGCTAAGGCAACCTGAGTAATCACAATACAGTTTATATTTATTTATTTTATTTACGCAAAAAAAATATCATAATAATTATCCAACACGTAACACCCACGTGAAAAACTAAACTGCCCCCTCAAAGTTAAATTCTGGTTATGCCACCTTTATCAGCAATAACTGCAAACAAACGCGTCCGATAACTGGAGATCAGTCTTTCACAGCGCTGTGGTGGAACTTTGGCCCATTCTTCTTTGAAGAACCGCTTTAGTTCAGCCACATTGTAGGGTTTTCGAGCACGAACTATCTGTTTAAAGTTCTGTCACAGCATCTCAATTGGTACAAATCAGGACTTTGACTGGGCCACTCCAAAACTTTCATTTAACATTTTTTGAGCCATTCAGAGGTGGACTTACTCCTATGCTTTGGATCATTGTCTTGCTGCATGACCCAGAACTTAGGGACTGAAGACCCCTGTCTTCCAAACAGTTCCACTTTCACCTCATCAATCCACAGAACATTCCCCAAAAGGTTTGAAGACCATCAAGGTGTTTTTTGGCAAAATTCTTCTGGGTTATCAGTGGTTTTCACCTCTCCACTCTTCCACGGAGGCCATTTTTGCTCAGTGTCTTTCTGATAGTGGAGTCATGAGCAGTGACCTTTATTGATGCAAGAGAGGCCTGTAGGTCCATTGATGTTGTCCTTGGGTCTTTTGTGACTTCCTGGATGAGTCGTTGCTGTGCTCTTGGAGGAATTTTGGACGGTCGGACAACTCTGGGAAGGTTCACAACCGTGCCGAGTTCTTCCATTTGGAGATAATGACTCTCACTGTGATCCCTTGGAGTCCCAGAGCCTCTGAAATAGCTTTGTAACCCTTCCCAGACTGATATATTTCAATCACCTTCTTCCTCATTATCTCTAGTATTTCTCTCAACCTGGGCAGAGTGTGTTACTTTGTAAGACCTTTTAACCAACTTCATGCTGTTGAAAAAGTTCTATTTAAGTGCTGATTTGATTGATCAGGCCTGGTTGTGTCTAGTCCAGCTGAACCCCATTATCAATGCAGTTTCATAGAATTGGAGAATTAGAAACTATGGGGGCAAACATTATAAATAACATTTACATAACATTTATATTTAAAACACTTTATTTGATATTAGATTTTGTTTTCATTTCTGAAAATAATTAGTATGAGATGTACACAAAAACAGAAGAAATCAGGAATCGGGCAAATACTTTTTCACAGCACTGTATTCGAAGCTTCAATAAAATTCCCCTCTGTCCCTAAGTTCTGTGGCGGTCTGCATCTCTTTTCTGAAGGCAAAAAGAGCAGAAGAAACTAACAAACTAACATGTGCACTGCATCTAGAGGTTCTATCACTTTAGTTACATTTCAACGTATATTTCTTTTGTGTATAGTAGTATTCGGTCTTGATGTCCCTGTTACACTCACGTGGTCTAGTGTACTCAAGAGCCTTGTGCTTCCCTCCTTCTTCTAGCCAGCAGCAGCAGCATCAGACCAACTCACAGGAAACCCTACAACACTTTTGATCCCTGCTGTAATGAAGGGAAGTCAGATAAGTAAGGAATAAACTACAACAGGGCATGTTATAGGAAAATAATCAATGATGGGGCACAACATTTTGTATTATTCTTACAAAACGGACAGTGATTATTTTCCCATATGTTAATAAGACAGGACAAAATGGAAAGTGCAAACACCTCTCTTCTGACCAATCAGAATCAAGAATCAAAACAGTGCTATGATACTGTCTATTAATCAGTACTGCGCTGTTCATTCTTTTCAGCAGGCACACTGTAGGGCATTTACACCACGTTACACTTCAGATGATTTGAAATTCCAAGAGAATTTCACTCTGTAAACTTTTTATTTTACTTATTCGGTTATTTTATAATATTGTATAGGTGTAAATGGCACGACATTGCTAAATGACGCTTAGACACTACTGTTGTTCAGATTACTTCCTGGATTCCCCTGTTTCTGTAAGTGTATACAAGTTCCCTGTATATGTATTGTGCAAACACTATTTCCATATTTTGAGCTTTTTAGAAATACATGTGGTGCAATTTGAATCCTAGCGCTGAATCCTAGACAAGTCACAACACATTCACACAATAAAGTCAAGCGTGCACTTTTCTCACTTTTCTGCACTTTTCTCGCATACTTCACACTTAAAATTGCTGAGAAATTTTCTCTCAAAGTCAAAAGGGGAAGTGGTCATTGCTTAAACTTTTGTTCGAGACAGAGAGGGACAGTGACAGTGTGTAACACGACAGGAGCTTTAATATCTTTCTGAAGTGGAGTTGGTGTGGAGATCTGGGAGTGTGAACTCAGGATGAAGATCCTCCTCATCTTCACCCTCTGTCTGATCTCAGGTAAAGAAATGCACTTCAGAATAATCCTCACTGTCAGCAGCAGTGTTACAGGAAGGAAGGTTTTGCTCAGATGGATGTTTGGTGTTTTGTTAGATGGAGGAGACTCCAAGAAAGTAACAGGATATTCAGGAGGAGGAGTCCTTATTAAGTGCAAGTATGATACAGAATACACAGAAAACCAAAAATATTTCTGTAAGGGTTCAGGGCCATCCTGTTCTGACCAAATAAAGACAGGAGCTAAAAACGAGTGGATAAATTCAGGAAGATTCTCACTGTTTGATGACCCCAAATCAGCAGAGTTCAGTGTGATGATCAGAGAGCTCACTGTACAGGACTCTGGGACGTACCAGTGTGGAATTGATTTACCCAGTGTGAAAGACATTTACACACCGGTGGAACTGAAGGTAAAGAAAGGTGAGTCTCCCACCGCTGCCTTCTGTTTATCTTGCTGGATATTCAGCATCAGTAGTATTTGCTGCATTGACAGGACAGTAGGAAGTGATCAAATTGTTATATAATGCTATTTACACTCTCTGAGCACTTTATTAGGAACACCCGTACACCTATTAATTCATGCAATTATCTAATCAGCCAATCGTATAGTAGCAGTGCAATGCATATAGTCATGCAGATACGGGCCAGCAGCTTCGGGTAATGTTCACACAAACCATCAGAATCGGGGATTAATATGATCTCAGTGATTTTGACTGTGACGTGGTTGTTGGTGCCAGATGGGCTGGTTTGAGTATTTCTATAACTGCCCCCTAGAGTTTACTCAGAACGGTGCAATAAAGAAAAAACATCCAGTGAGCAGCAGTTCTGCAGACGGAAACACCTTGTTGATGAGAGAGGTCAACAGAGAATGCCAGACTGGTTTGAGATGACAGAAAGACTACAGTTATTGAAATAACCGTGTTGAGCAGAGTTCCACTCCTGTCAGCCAAGAACAGAGAGCACTGTTAAATGCTCAATTCTGATTAGTCAAAATGTGTTACCTAATTTTCTACAATGGTAGCTCTGACATTAATACTGACCCAAGGCAAATTGCAAGTTTCATTTCGATAGTTACGTCTATATCTCACTCAGTCGATAATTTGTCACAGGGTGCTATGGTGGATGTTCTAACCCAAAAAATAAAGAGTTTAAAAAAAAACTTCTGTAACAAAGATCTATAATCACTGATATGGTGAATCTTTCTGTACGGAGAGAGAGAGAAAAAGGAGCGGCTGGTGAGGGACTGTCTGTTCCTAGTCCTAACAGGAATTAAATTGTGTAATGGATGTTCCCCAATATTAATTATACAGTTCTACAGTTCCCAGCAGCCACTGCAGCACACAGCATCATCATCACATGACCACTCGCACCTGATTTTCATTCACTTAACGAGCACCTATGTGTATATAGCCACAGCTTGCACTACACTCCTAGTCTTGCGTTCGTGTTTCGTTGCTGTCGTTTCTGTTCATGGTCTTTGATTATGTTTGATTCTTGCCTTAGTGTTTTGCTTCCTGTTTGTAGTTCTTGTTTTGTTTTAGTATTCATTAAAACTGAAAATCTGCACTTGCATCCGTCTCCGCCTACAAATCGTGACAGTAACTATAAAGGGTTGATCAAAAGTGTGATGTGTTTTTCTTGGAATATGATGAATAAAATACTTTATTCCATACAGTTATTGGAAAATAATCTACTTTGGGGTTGATTTATTTGTTATAACAGCACACCCTTGAGAATTTGATTAATTACTTATATACACTTATCTTGTAAGCATGATTTGAACTTGCTTTTAACAGGGTCCTCGGTCTCTAGAGAAGTGATTGCATATGCCGGGACAAGAAGCAACATCAAGTGTAGCTATGACCATGAGTACAAAAAGAAACCTAAAGCTTTCTGTAAGATGGGAACACACCAGTGGTGTTTTAATCCAATAAAAACAAAACTACACAGTGAATGGTCACATGATGGCAGATTCTCAATTCATGACAACAGAAGTGCTGGATTCTTCAGTGTGTTTATCAGAGAGCTGATTACAGGGGACACTGGAACATACGCGTGTGCTGTTGTTGTGTCTAATGAAACGGAGTTCTACACTGTACTGACGCTGAACGTAACACAAGGTGAGTCGCTAATAAAATGCTGTGATCCTGTTTAAGCACGAACCTATAACTGCAAGTTTTACGAATCAGAATTTTAGTGCATAACATGTTGATTTGTTAAATATGATACGATGCATGTATCATATATAAACTGATCCGATTGGTTGTGATTTGCAGATCTGTCCAATGAGAAGTCCATCAGTAAGACTGTCCATGTAGGAGGAGATTTGACTGTCAGTTGTAAATACCCAGAATCCCACAGGAATGACAATAAGTTTCTCTGCAAAAGGTCTGCACGTGCTGCTTGTTCTTATAGTGCAACTGTTAAAGAAAGTAGAAAATATATAAATAATGGGAAATTCTCCCTGTATGATGACAGAGAAACACAAATGTTCACTGTGAGTATTAGAAATGTAACTGAGCAGGACTCTGGTGAATACTGGTGTGGAGCTGAAGCAGCCTGGACATCTGATCATGGATACAAGGTTTATTTCACACAGATCAACCTGACAGTTACTGGTGAGTTTGTATGAGTGATGCTGACATTCTGTAATTTGATACACACATTACTGTACATAAACCTTTTTGGCAGCTGGATAGCAGAATTGATGTAGCATTTCTCATTATGGGATAATATAAGATTATTAGGCCTATTTTTGGTGCTATTCTATAAGGAAATAAATTATCTTATTTGAAGACTTTATTTGCCAATAAAATACATAATTTCTTTTTTTTTTTTTTTTTTTTTTTATAAGCCAGAGCTGAAAAGTCTGCCCTCTGCTTTACACATGCCTTTTGACTTTTCAGACATATTACCAGCACCTCAGAAATATCTCACCTAATCTTTCTATGGGGATTTCCTCAGCTAATGGCAGTCAATGTTTCTGAAGATCCTAAAATCCTAAAAAAAAATATATATATATATATATATATATATATATATATATATATATATATATATATATATATATATATATATATATATATATATATATATATTAAATACATAAAGCACATGTACTGTTTTTAGCCACACGTGCATGCATGTGCTGTATTAATTTATAATGTAATAAACTAAATGATAAATGATTCATCCATTAGACCCAATATCATCTCAGCCTACATCAACTTCTCCTCCAACAGTTCACTAGGCTTAAATGCATATCACACCTAGGTGTAACTACATGTTTTTGATTAATCTCATCAGATATGTTGAAATGTTCAGCATGTAAACTATACGGCCAAACCTATGTAGATATCTGATCATCATATGCATATTTGAGCCTTCCCCCATCTATTGTCACAAACTTGGAAGCACAGAATTGGCTCGAATGTCTTTGCAGACTTTACGGTTAAGATTTCACTTCACTGGAACTAAGAGGCCCAAACCTGTCGAAGCACGACTATGCCCCATTCATAAAGACATGGTTTGCCATGGTTAGTATGGAGGATCTTAAATGGGCTGCAAGCAGCCATGACCTCAACTCCACTGAACACCTTTGGGAGAAATTGTAACACCAACTGTGTGCCAGGTCTTCTCGACCAACATCAGTGCCCTACCTCACTAATGCTCTTGTGGCTGAATGGACAAATCCCCAAAGATACGTTCCAGAGAAAAGTCTTCCTAAATGAGTTAAGGTTATTATAACAGCTAAGAGAGGAGACTAAATCTGGAATGGGATGTTCAACAAGAGCATATGTCTATGCTGCTCAGGTGTCCACATACTTTTGGCCATTTCGTGTAGTTTTAATGTGACTGAATGACTGATCATGCGTTTCTCTTCCAGGATTTCCAGTCATCACTGTGGTCATTGTGTCTGTGATTCTGCTGGCGCTTCTGGGTGGAATCTCATTCCTCATTGTGACCCTTCGAAAGAGATGCAAGCTGCAAGGTACGCACGCACGCTCACACACACACACACACACACACACACACACACACACACACACACACACACACACACACACACACCATCCACTTGTGGTTCTATTCCACTTATTCTAAACTCCGGGATATCTTCACGTGTGCACACACATGCCAAGACCTTCAACACTCCTGACATGATGATGAAGTATTTGGCATAAATACCTGACTCTCATGTCACTTCTTCTCCTTTTCACTGCTCGCTGAGTCCATGCTGAACCACATGTAGATTCTGGAGCTATCCTGTGCAGCCATTACTTTGGGTGTACTACAGATTTTCTGTGCTCCAAAGCTAATATAAACACTAGTTCCCTTGTGATTGCATCCTGTCAAAGCAGTGACTTACACTGACTTGCTATCTTAGCGTGTTTGCCTTGACACCAGTGTCCATAGTGTCCAAGATTCTTATAAGGTTGTTGTTTAGCTGCATGCTCCATTTTACAGGACAGGAGCATGTGTGTCCCTCACACAATCAGAGCTATCAGTACTAACAGTGTGTCCCCCCATCCGAACCACTGAGCTCTTCACCTGGTGCTACAGGAAAGGAGCATGTGTGTCTCCAGTTTTCCTCATGCCACCTGAGCTATCAGAACATGTCGCTTCCTCCTTTGACCTTACACTGCTGACTGCGATCCTTGCCAAGCCATTCTCTCTACTAGAGAGACGGGATGAGAGGATAGAAGCATGTGTGTAGGATTAGAAACTGGTTCAATCTGTAACACCAAACATGTTCTTCTGCTGACTGAAATTTTGATGCTTTGCAATTGGTATCAAATGTAAAGTACCCACCGAGTCTCTCTTGTCCATCCTCCTGAATTTTTTAATTTGTGCCACAGCATGGCAAATGTTTGCTTCCTACCTGAAGGGATAGACATATGAGGTGATATGGAGGGGATCCACATGTGCTTCATGCAGACTCTTCACTGGTGTCCCACAAGGCTCAGTGCTGGGTCCTGTTGTGTTCTCCCTCTATAACCACTCTCTTTGTGAAGTAATACCTTCAGAATTCAGAATATCTGGCAGACGTCTCATCTCATAGAGTCATTTCTGTTTTCATTAGAGATTTAACTTTAAGTCTATAATATCAAAGTTATTGACTGTTCATTGATTGAGACTTGAGAGTATACTGTTTTTAGCAATTGTGGTCTTTAGGCTATCCAAGGAAGAATATCCACAGCCATCTCTTTGGTGTCCATGTGGTACCATCCACAGCAATCTCATGGTGATCTTTAGGCTATCCATGTGGGCCATGTTCAGCAGCAGCATGTGATTTTCAGGTGGAAGAGTAGAAATAGGGCATCAGGTAGCCTTCTCCCAGAGAGAGAAAATGCTGATTATTAGATATGCTCTTGTCGTGTAGTGCTTTAAGAGGATGTACTTTGTGTGCAGAGTGCAAACAGAGACTCTGGCAGGACTAGCTATGACAGCATAACTAAAAGGGAGAACCAGAAGTTCAAATATGAGGGCACCCGGGGACATAAAGCGTCTAGCCTTATGTCCTATTAAAGGCTTGACTAAACAAATAGATTTTCAGTCAAGACCTAAAGATTGAGACTATGTCCCAAACACTAACTGGAAAGCTGTTCCATAACTGTGGTCTTTTGTAAGCGAAGTAGTCCTGATGTAGACATTATTGGTACCAAGAAAGAGCCTGCACTTTTCGACTGAAGCAGGTGAGATCATTCAGTGCTATTTAGGTCATTACTTTATTTTAAATTCAATGCAAAATTTTACTGCGAGCCAGTGCAGTGTCGCTTAGATAGATGTGATATAGTCATATCTTCTGGTTCTAGTAAGGACTCTGACTGCTGCATTCTGGACTAACTGGGCTTTGTTTATGCACCTACTGGAACATCCAGGCAGCAAAGCATTACAATTGTCCAGCCTAGAGGTAACGGATGCATGGACTATTTTTTTTGGCATCATGTTACATTATATTTCTTATCTTTGCAATATTTCTGAGATGAAAAAAGGCTATTGTCGTAATATTTTCTACATGAGCTTTAAATGAGAGACTTAATGCTGTCTCAAAGATGACATATTGTGCAACTGACAATGTGTGGGAGATGGAAAAGAAAGAACCTGGAATTAAGAGCGCAGCGCCACACAAACATCTGAACTCTGAACCTGGACATACAGGACGCACAGACAAAAGGAACACAGAAGAAAAAACACAGCACAGGCACCAGGCCACAGAGCATAGCAATTACCAAAATGTTTATATAAGACAGTTATCCATCCATTCATCCATCCATCCATTTTCTGTACCGCTTATCATTACTGGGTCATGTCGAACCTGGAGCCTATCCCAGGGAGCATGGGGCCCAAGGTGGAGGACACCCTGGACGGGGTGCCAATCCATCGCAGGGCACTCTCACACACACATTCATACACTACGGACACATTTGGACATGCCAATCAGCCTACAATGCATGTTTTTGGACCGGGGGAGGAAACCAGAGTACCTGAGGGAACCCCCGAAGCACTGGGAGAACATGCGAAGAGTGGCAGGAATTGAAACCTCAACCCTGGAGCTGTGAGGCAAACGCGCTAAACATGAAGTCACCGTCAAATTCTTCACCCAGTTACTTGTACAGCTACTGCTACTCAGATTTCCTACATAACATTACTCATGTTAAAAAGGTTTCAGTCATATATGTGGTGTCTGAATTCATTAAGATTAAAGTAACACTCTTTCTTTTTATTGTCCTCTCCCTGTAGGCCAAGAAAGAATTACAGAAATTTCCAGAGCGGTGCGTAAAAGTGAAGGCAAAACCACTGATTCGCATGATTTCCTCTATTAATTAATCTGACCAAACATTTCAGGCTTTTAATACTTCTAAGACCTACTATTTGTTTTGTCATTTCAGACTAATGGAGATGAACATGAACCAGACTTTGTCTATGAGAGTGGGAACGCCAACATCTACCAATTAGATCCAATCTATGAAAATCTCGATTATTAAACTGACCAACCTGATTCAGTCTACCAGAGTCTAAAATCCCACTCTAGCCAGTGAACTTAAGGCTAATACATAGCCTCTCTATTACACTGTACTCGACTGGTCTTGATCCAAAAGCCAATAAGATTCATTGCTAGGTTATATTTGGAACATTTTATTATGAAAATCACCCAAATGTGCTTCCTCTGTGATGAAGAAAAAATGGCAATCCATCAAAAATTTGCTCAGCAGTATAGACTTGTGCTAAAGAGTGTAGTACTTTTTTTTAGACAGTAAAAGTATCCAAGATCTGCTACTTACACTTAAAGTCCATCTGAGTGGCATTGCAGACAACCAACCACCGACCTGCAAACAGCACCATCTGCAAACATGGAGATCTTCTTTAAATAGTGGTGTAAACTGTTTTTGTTTTTTTTCCAAACCAGTGAATAGATCTTCAAAAAGGCTGTTGTTTAAGAGAGCTCAGGTGCACCAGAGCAGGGTTAGAGATTGTTTCAGCTCAATAGTTATGCTCAGCAATTACCAGTGAACATTTATTATTATTTTTTATTTTTTATTTTTACTGAACATCAGTGATTTCCTAGTTTTATCATGTAATTACATATATTAATTATTAATTTTTATGTAATCCTTTTCCATATTAATGTGCTGATGATGCAGTTGCCTCCATATGTTTTTAGATCACTGGGGGGAGAAAGCTTAGCAACAATTGTTTAAAACTGATTTACTGATTTACATCTATATGCATTTAAAGCTTCAATAAAATTCACCTCCACCCCTCCATCTCAAGTTTTGTAGCTGCCTGTATCTGTTTTCCATCTGTTCATCCATCCATTTTCTATACCGCTTATCCTTTTCAGGGTCACGGGGAACCTGGAGCCTATCCCAGGGAGCATCGGGCACAAGGCGGGGTACACCCTGGACAGGGTGCCAATCCATCGCAGGGCACAATCACATACACACTCACACACCCATTCATACACTACGGACACTTTGGACATGCCAATCAGTCTACCATGCATGTCTTTGGACTGAGGGAGGAAACCGGAGTACCCGGAGGAAACCCCCGCAGCACGGGGAGAACGAGCAAACTCCACACACACAGGGCCACGGTGGGAATCGAACCCCCGACCCTGCAGATGTGAGATGAACATGCTAACCACTAAGCCACCGTGCGCCCCGTATCTGTTTTCTGAAGACTGAAAGTGGAGAAGATGCCACATTTCTGAAAATATATCCACACTGGGAAAAAAAGTGATATGAGGTCGTTCAGTTTTAAAAGAGCATTTAACATATAGATTACATTAAAAAAAAGAAAGTTTCCCATAAAAATCTGATGTAGTTGCTTACACTAAATATACTAAAAGGGCAAGGTGGTGGCTCAATAGTTAAGGCTCTGGGTTACTGATCAGAAGGGTGGAGTTCAAGCCCCGGCACTGCCTCACTGCTACTGTTGGGCCTTTGAGCAAGGCCTTTAACCCTCTCTGTTCCAGGGGTGCCATGTTATGGCTCTGACCCCAGCTTCCTAACAGGCTGGGATATACAAATAAAAGAATTTCACTGTGCTGTAATGTATATGTGACAACATGAAGGCTTCTTTTCTAAATTTAATGTAAACAAGTGTTCAGAAACTTGTTAACATGATATATATTGAACATAATCAGTTCACATAGTCATTACATTATGAAATCGTGTATGCAGGCTGAGCATGCAGGCTTTGAGTTTATTTAGGATTTGAAATGACATGATCAAATCATGCTGGATGTATGAAAACAAATTATGTTAAGTACAATTTCATTGTAATTGTTAGATCCTTGTCCATGCATCCTTCCATTCTTCACTACTCAGAGATGATGGTCTACTGACCACTGGCTCCACCCACTTACTGGCTTCTGAACATCACATGTTCCTAGACTGCATAACTGCTGTAATGACCTTAACGATCGTTTTATGACAGAAATCATAGAACAATCTGCTCAACTTTAGACTTAAGGAATAACACACGAAAGATCATGAAATAATTGATTCCAGGGTGGTGTGATATTGTCACCACTTTGAAGGCCAAATCACTACACAAAGACTAAACACAAATGTCTTCTATTGTGTTTTGATCACATTATTTATGCTTACTTGGATGTCATCAAATACTGTAGACTGTCCACTCACACTCTTGTGCGCTTACAGTAGTGCTTCCCTCCCGTGTTTCTCACATTATCATGTAGAATCTAGTGGCTTAGACCCACTGAGGCAAATTTGTCCGAGAAGAAAATAGGGTAGACTGCACCGTACAAACAAACAGCAGAAGGCGCACTGCTGCCATCTGCTGTTCGGTCTGAGTCTCACAGTTGTGCCACATATTCTACTCTGACTAAAACAGTGCGCCCCTAGCGAATAATTTAAGGAATAGCATTTTATTAAAGATTTCCAGTTCGTGTCTTTTATGCATTTTTTTAAGCAAGGAATAAAATACAATGGGGTGTGACGTAATTTCACACACCGACACTGATTATTTTACTATAACAGCAATGGTGAAAAGTGTTTAATTCCTTTCGTAACACAACAAAAGCACATCATGTATTTTAAAAAAAAATCTGTTTATAGGTGCATTTAATATTGTGAATAATGTTATCACTCATATCATATTGTAGTATATAATGTAATGTATATACATTCATTCATCTTCAGTAACCACTTTGTCCTGGTTATATAATTATAAATATTATATCATAAGTAATCTTTGGAAAGAATGAAGATTCATATGTAATAACAATAAAAAACGTATTATCTTTTTTATTTGAACATTTTTAAAAACCGTAATTAACAGTTAATTAATAATACTGTACAAATAGTGTCACAGAGCCAAATGCTGAACAGACGCTACTGTTGTTCAGACTACGTCTTTGAATCCCATGTTTTTGTTAATATAACTGTATATGTACTGTATGTGCATACACTATTTCCATATTTTTGAAGAGTTAACTCTTGTAATTTGAAATGTTCAAGCCACATCACGTTTACAAATGAACAAAGCCAAGCCTAGCAGTTTGAAGTCAATTTAAAGTGTCTCTGTTGCACTGCTCACACGCACTTCACACTTTTTTTTGGGTTTTCTGAGTCGTTTGCAGTTTTTTCACAGGGTCAAAAAAGGATGTGGTTAGTGCACAGTGCAGACAGAACATTCACAGAGCGAGTCAGAGACAATAACAGTGTGTAACACGACAGGAGCTTTAATATCTTTCTGAAGTGGAGTTGGTGCGGAGATCTGGGAGTGTGAACTCAGGATGAAGATCCTCCTCATCTTCACCCTCTGTCTGATCTCAGGTAAAGAAATGCACTTCAGAATAATCCTCACTATCAGCAGCAGTGTTACATGAAGGAAGGTTTTGCTCAGATGGATGTTTGGTGTTTTGTTAGATGGAGGAGCCTCCAAGGAAGTAACAGGATATTCAGGAGGGGGAGTCCTTATCAAGTGCAAGTATGATACAAAATACAGAGAAAACCAAAAATATTTCTGTAAGGGTTCAGGGCTATCCTGTTCTGACCAGAGAGGAGCTAAAGACGAGTGGATAAATTCAGGAAGATTCTCACTGTTTGATGACACCAAATCAGCAGTGTTCAGTGTGATAATCAGAGAGCTCACTGTAGAGGACACTGGGACGTACCAGTGTGGAGTTGATAGAAATTCACAGATGGATACAACAGTGCACCTGAAAGTAAAGGAAGGTGAGTCTCCCACCGCTGCCTTCTGTTTATCTTCCTGAACATTCAGTATCAGTAGCATTAGCTACACTGAACGTATGAACAATCGGAAGTGAGCAAATTGTTCTTTAATGCTTATTTATACCAGAGCACTGTTGAATGCTCAATTCTGAATGGTCTGAATATGTTAACTAATGTTCTATAACAGCAGCTGACTGTAGGGCAAATCACAATTTAAACTTTCTTTTAACAGGGTCCTCGGTCTCTAGAGAAGTGACTGCATATGCCAGGACAAGAAGCAACATCAAGTGTAGCTATGACGATGAGTACAAAGAGAAACCTAAAGCTTTCTGTAAGATCGAAACACATCAGTGTTGT
Organism: Ictalurus punctatus; assembly: GCF_001660625.3. Taxonomy (NCBI): domain Eukaryota; kingdom Metazoa; phylum Chordata; class Actinopteri; order Siluriformes; family Ictaluridae; genus Ictalurus; species Ictalurus punctatus. Next base: position 24,802,034 of record NC_030426.2, on the reverse strand, counting down.
TTTAATCAAATAAGTACAGAACCGAACAGGTTATGGTCACATAATGGCAGATTCTCAATTCATGACAACAGAAGTGCGGGATTCTTCAGTGTGTTTATCAGAGAGCTGATTACGGGGGACACTGGAACATACGCATGTGCTGTTGTTGTGTCTAATGAAACAGAGTTCTACACCGTACTGACGCTGAATGTCATAGAAGGTGAGTTGCTAATACACACGTTGTATCCTCTTTATACATGACATATAACCTTTTAAGCAATCAGAGTAACATACTGATACATTTCATACTAAGTCATTAAAGGATGATTTGAATAGGTCTGTGTTCTTTATTTGTCGTTTGCTTTATGAGTTTAATCAGCTCTAATCATCTGTAATAGTGCAATATCACTAGAAAAGAATGTATTATATTCCTGACAGCTATCATGATGATTTGTCATTGTGATATGAAATGTGATGTATAAAAACTGATCTGATTGGTTGTGATTTGCAGATCTGTCCAATGAGAAGTCCATCAGTAAGACTGTGCATGTAGGAGGAGATTTGACTGTCAACTGTAAATACCCAGAATCCCACAGGAATGACAATAAGTTTCTCTGCAAAAGGCCTAAAACTGCTGCTTGTTCTTATAGTTCAACTGTTAAAAAAAGTAGAACATATATAAATGAGGGGAAAATCTCCATGTATGATGACAGAGAAACACAGATGTTTACTGTACGTATTAAACATGTGAGTGAGCAGGACTCTGGTGAATACTGGTGTGGAGCTGAAGTAAACTGGACATCTAATCGTGGATACAAGGTTTATTTCACACAGATCGACCTAATAGTTACTGGTGAGTTTGTATGATTGATACTGACATTCTGTAATTGATAATATTGGATAAAACGGTTTGTACTGTTTACAATTGAATACTTAAATGTAATCAATATTTATTTTAAAAATGTTTTTTCATGTTTGGAAATGTTTTCATAGCCCAAAAGGAAAAAAAAAATATATATATATTTTTAAATATCAACCTCATCCAACAGGTCACTGTGCTTAAATGCATATCACACCTATAGTCTAAATACGTGATTTTGATTAATGACAGCTCAAAGTCCATTCAAGTCAAGTCAGGTGGCTTTATTGTCATTTCAGCCATATACAGTTGGTACAGTGTCATGTCACAGCAAACCATGGCTACATTTCCCATCCTGCACTGCGGCCTACAAACTTGGCAGACATGGACTGCAGTTCCCAGAACACCCACATTCATTCTATTCATACACCTGCATCCAATCTCACACACAGTCACATCACAGTATAAAGAGACTGTTTGTTCACAATAGCTTTGTGAAGTATTGAGTGTTCTCACCTTACCAAGCATTTGTACCAGTTTCCTTGTTTTGTTTTATGTTCATTGATCTTGTCTCTTGCTCCTCGTTGACGATTCTTGCCTTTCCTAGTTCATGCCTGTTTATAGATCGCCTGACCTTTTGCCTGGTTCTTGACTATGCTATTGTATCATGATTTGGATTTGTCTGCCTGCCTCTTTATTAAAAGCTCTTATCTACACTTGCATCCGCCCTCACCTTCATAACATTTAACACGTGACATACAGTACACAGTGAAACAAAACAGTGTTCCTCCAGGACCACAGTCCTACAGAAAAACAATACACAAACTACATGAGACGAATAATCGCACCAACTGTTGTCTCCTTCTCACCAAGCTGCTTGGCACTGGTCTTGTAGCCCATTCCAGACTTGTGTAGGTCTACAGTCTTGTCCCTGACATCCTTGGAGAGCTCTTTGGTCTTGGCCATGGTGGAGAGTTTGGAATCTGATTGATTGATTGCTTCAGTGGACAGGTGTCTTTTATACAGGTAACAAACTGATATTAGGAGCACTCCCTTTAAGAGTGTGCTCCTAATCTCAGCTTGTTACCTGTATAAAAGACACCTGGGAGCCAGAAATCTTTCTGATTGAGAGGGGGTCAAATACTTTTTTCACTCATTAAAATGCAAATTAATTTATAAAATTTTTGACATGCGTTTTTCTGGATTTTTTTGTTGTTATTCTGTCTCTCACTGTTCAAATACAACTACCATTAAAATTATAGACTGATCATTTCTTTGTCAGTGGGCAAACGTACAAAATCAGCAGGGGATCAAATACTTTTTTCCGTCACTGTAGACCTTGTGGATCCGAATTATGGATTGTGGGACTACCCGAGGCAGCTACAATGTCTCAACTGTAATAAGCTTGAGATACCTGGATCATCTTGCTGCTCTCAGAATGTTTCAATGGCCGCAGGCGTTCCCTCCAATGGCTCCACAAGAAAGCAAGTGCAGAGCTCCAACCTGAGACCCACGAGGGGGTCTCACCTGCCAAGCTCCAGCCAGAGGTCAACATGGCATCCGCCTCCCCAGAGCTCCAACCTGAGACCCACGAGGTGGTTTCACCTGGCGACCTCCTCCCCAGAGCTCCAGCTGGAGGTCAACGGGGTGACCTCATTTCCAGAATTCCAACAGGAGACCCGTGAGACGGTCTCATCTCCAGAACTCCAACATGAGACCCATGAGGTGGTCTCATCCCCAGAGCTCCAGCATGAGACCCACGAGGCGGTCTCATCCCCAGAGCTCCAGCATGAGACCCACGAGGCGGTCTCATCCCCAGAGATCCAGCATGAGACCCACGAGGCGGTCTCATCTCCAGAGCTCCAGCATAAAGTCAAGTTCTTGCTAGAGGTCAATGAGGTGACCTCCCAAGCTATGCACCTGTCCAAGGACGAAGTGACGACCTCTCAAGCCAAGTTCCTGTCCGAGGTCAAAGAGACGGCCTCCCAAGCAAGTTTCTGTCCGAGGTCGAAGAGATGGCCTCCCAAGACACGTTCCTGTGTGAGGTTGACAAGGCGACCTTCCACGCCAAGTTCCAGTCTGAAACTGACGTCACGACCAACCAGGTTCTCCTCATGCCTGAAACTGACTTCATGACCAACCAGGTTCGGCTCACGCCTGAAACTGACTTCATGACCAACCAACATCACGACCACGACACGGCCTCATCCCCAGAGCTCCAGCATGAGACCCAGAAGGCAGTCTCATCTCCAGAGCTCCAGCATTAAGTCAAGTTCTTGCTAGAGGTCAATGAGGGGACCTCCCAAGCTATGCTCCTGTCCAAGGTCGAAGTGACGACCTCTCAAGCCAACTTACTGTCCGAGGTCGAAGAGACGACCTCTCAAGCCAAGTTCCTGTCCGAGGACAAAGAGATGACCTCTCCATCCAACTTCTTGTCTGAGGTTGAAAAGAGGGCCTCTCATGACAATTTCTGTCCGAGGACAAAGAGATGACCTCTCCATCCAACTTCTTGTCTGAGGTTGAAAAGAGGGCCTCTCATGACAATTTCTGTCCGAGGTCGAAGAGATGGCCTCCTAAGTCAAGTTTCTGTCTGAGGTTGAAGAGACGGCCTCCCAAGCCAAGTTTCTGTCCGAGGTCGAAGAGATGGTCTCTCATGCCAAGTTCCTGTGTGAGGTCGACAAGGCGGCCTTCCACTTCAAGTTCCAGTCTGAAACCTACATCATGACCAACCAGGTTCTCCTCATGCCTAAAACCGACGTCACGACCAACCAGGTTCTGCTCACGCCTGAAACTGACTTCATGATCAACCAGGTTCTGCTCACAGATGAAGCCGACATAATGACCAACAAGGTTCTGCTCACGCCTGAAACCAACGTCACAACCAACCAGGCTCTGCTCATGCCTGATGCTGACATCACGACCAACCAGGTTCTGCTTACACCTGAAGCCGACATCACAACCAACCAGGTTCTGCTCACGCCTGAAGCCGACATCACAACCAACCAGGTTCTGCTCACGCCTGAAGCCGACATCACAACCAACCAGGTTCTGCTCACGCCTGAAGCCGACATCACAACCAACCAGGTTCTGTTCACGCCTGAAGCCGACATCACGACCAACCAGGCTCTGTTCACGCCTGAAGCCGACTTCACGACCGACCAGGTTCTGCTCACGTCTGATACCGACGTTATGACCAACCAAGTTCTGCTGTCTGCAGTCTGCTGACATGGCCAACCAAGTTCTGCTCATGCCCAAGTCTGCTGACACACCCAACCAAGTTCTGCTCATGCCCGAGTCTGCTGACATGCTCAACCAAGTTCTGCTCATGCCCGAGTCTACTGACATGCCCAACCAAGTTCTGCTCATGCCCGAGTCTGCTGACACGGCCAACCAAGTTCTGCTCATGCCCAAGTCTGCTGACACGGCCAACCAAGTTCTGCTCATGCCCGAGTCTGCTGACACGGCCAACCAAGTTCTGCTCATGCCCGAGTCTGCTGACACGGCCAACCAAGTTCTGCTCATGCCCGAGTCTGCTGACACGCCCAACCAAGTTCTGCTCATGCCCGAGTCTACTGACACGCCCAACCAAGTTCTGCTCATGCCCGAGTCTGCTGACACAGCCAACCAAGTTCTGCTCATGCCCAAGTCTGCTGACACAGCCAAGCAAGTTCAGCCTGCAGAGTCGATGGAGGACGATGCTCTGTCTTCCTGCTCTGCTGAGAACGTCGCTCCACAATCAAGAAAGGCCGACAAGATGACCCAAGTCAAGCACCTGTCTAAAGCTGACGACACAACTTCCCAAGCCTGGGTCTTGCCTAAGGACCCCGGCAAACCAGCCCAAGACTCATGTCTGCTCCTTGGCCCTCGAGGAACCTGCTACTTGCCGGACAATGCCTGCATTGGAACCTGAGGGGCTGTGAAGGCATTTTTCCCAGAGGACCAGGACCGCCAGGGGAGGGAGAGTATTTTGGTGTTTTGGGAGAAGCACCCTTGAGGGGGGTTGTTATGTCACAGCAAACCAGTGACTAAATTTCCCATCCTGTACTGTGGCCTACAAACATGGCCGACATGGACTGCAATTCCCAGAACATTCATTCATTCTAATCGTGCACACCTGCATCCAATCTCACACACAATCACACCACAGTATAAAGAGACTGTTTGTTCACAATAGCTTTGCGAAGTATTGAGTGTTCTCACCTTACCAAGCATTTGTACCCTCATTTTTGTTTCCTCATTTTGTTTTATGTTTATCGATCTTGCTTGTTGTTCCTCGTTGACGATTCTTGCCTTGCCTAGTTCATGTCTGTTTACAGATCGCCTGACCTATTATCTGTTTCTTGACTACGCTATTGTCTCTTGATTTGGATTTGTCTGCCTGCCTCTCTTTATTAAAAGCTCTTATCTGCACTTGCATTCGTCCTCACCTCCATAACATTTAACACGTGACATACAGTACACAGTGAAACGAAACAGTGTTCCTCCAGGACCACAGTCCTACAGAAAAACAATACACAAACTACATGAGACGACACAGAACTAAATAAGACCTGCACATTTATCCATAAAATGCATGTGTAAACATGTGCACAGTACAGTATCTACTGAAACATGACACAGTAAGAGACAGTGTAGTGCTGACCAGTACACAGTTCTAGTGTGGATGTGTCGGATATAACTGGAAAAAGAATAACAATATAATAAAAATGCTGTGAATGTAAACATGACATATTATTACATAGTATTCATAGCAGCCAGGTAGAGAGTATAAAGGTGACAAGAAATTAAATACGATATTTTTTATAAATACAGTAGCAGCAAAAATGCAGATAGTCAGTAGAGAAATGTACAAAAATTGTAGGGGGAGTGGGATGGTGTTCAGTTCAGTGTGTGTGTGCGCATGTTTGTTGTTAGTCCAGCCTCTGAGTATTGAGGACTCTGATGGCTTGGGAAAAGAGCCACCAGTGAGGGCCCGGATGCTTGGGCATCTTTTGCCAGATGGCAGGAGGGTGAAGAGTTTGGGTGAGGGGTGCGTGGAGTCATCCAAAATGCTGCTGGCTTTGCAGATGCAGTGTGTGGTGTAAATGTCTATGATGGAGGGAAGAGAAACCCTGATGATTTTCTCAGCTGTCCTCACTATCCGCTGCAGGGTCTTGTGATCTGATACAGTGCAATTCCTAAACCAGGCAGTAATGCAGCTGCTCAGGATACTCTCAAAAGTTCCTCTGTAGAATGTGGTGAGGACAAGGAGTATGGGCTTTTTTCAGCCTCCGCAGAAAGTAGAGGTGCTGCTGAGCTTTCTTAGTTATGGAGTTGGTGTTGAGGGACCAGGTGAGGTTCTCTGCCAGGTGAACACCAAGGAATTTGCTAATCTTGACAATCTCCATGGAGGAGCTGTCGATTCTTAGCGGAGACTGGTCGCTCCGTGTTCTCCTGAAGTTTATGTTTTGTCCACGTTCAGAGACGGGTTGTTGGCTCTGCACCAGTCCGTTAGCCGCTGCACCACCTCTCTGTATGCTGACTCATCGTTGTTGAGACCCACCATGATCGTGTCATCGGTGAGCCAGAGTGAACAGCGGTGGACTGAGCACACAGCCCTGGCGGGCTCCCGTGCTCAGTGCGGTGGTGTTGGAGATGCTGTTCCCAAGCCGGACTAACTGAGGTCTGAGGTGGTGGCAATGACATCATCTGTTGAGTGGTTGGGACGATATGTGAATTGCAGGGGGTCCAATGAGGGGGCAGCAGGGTCTTGATGTACCTCATAATAAGCCTCTTGAAGCACTTCATAATGATGGGTGTGAGTGCAACAATACTGTAGTCATTGAGGCAGGACACTGAAGTCTTCTTTGGCACGGGGACAATGGTGCTGGTCTTGAAGCACGTTGGAACAACGGCACTGCTCAGGGAGATGTTGAAGATCTGATACTTCTGAATGATGAGCATGTGAGTGGATAACTGATCATGTATTTCTCTTCCAGTATTTCCAGTTTCCAATGTGATAACCGTGACTGTGAGTCTGCTTGTGCTTCTGATTGGAATCATATTCCTCATTGTGACTCTACATGAGAGACGCAAACTGCAAGGTACACAAACAGACACACACACACACACACACACACACACACACACACACACACACACACACACACACACACACACCCCACCCATTTGTGTTTCCATTTCACTCATTCTAACTGCCAGGAAGTCCTCTCATGTGTGCACACAAATGCAGAGACATTCAACAATCACAGATGATTCTCACCTCCTGAATGGGTAAATCCCGACAGTCACATTCCAATAGCTAGTGCAAAGCCTTCCCAGAAGACTGGCAATTATTATAACAGTAAAGTGTAAATAAATCTGGATTGAAATGTTCAAAAAGCACATATAAATCTATTGATCAGGTGTCCACAAACCTTTGGCCATATAGTGTACCTTAATGCCATGTAACTTTGTTCCCTTTTCTTTACTCGACAAGCCCATGCAGGACTGCATGTAGATTTTGGAGCATGTAGATTTGTGACATAATATCTTATACAAATACCTTCATGTCATTTCACTTCTTTTTTTCTCTATTCATTGAGTCCATGCGGAATTGCATGTAGATTTTGGAGAATGTAGATTTCCGCCAAAGCTCTGAAAAACTCCAGTTCTCTGGTAAGAGTATCCTGTCAGAGAATTGACTTCCTGTGAATTGCAACGCTTAGAATATTGTCTAGTTGCAAGCTTAGCTTTTTAGCCTACACATAACAGTGTCCTAGATAGGTAGACTGTTGTGGCTCAACTGCTTGCTCTGCTTCACAGGCATGTGTGTCCCTCACTAAACCAGTGCTATTGGCACAAACTGGGTGCTTGGCCCTCTATCTCCCTTTTGCTGCTCCAACTTCCAAATTAACATTGGAAGTCAGAATTACATTGCTAGTTGTTTTACTAGGGTAAAATGTTATGGTCTGAGGTACACTGCCCCAGTGCCAATTGCAGATGTACTGATGTCTTGCTAATGAAAGCTAATATGACCACACATCTGACATGCACTGGTAATCCGTTGTTAATCTTCCAACAATGATTGGAGTGGTAGAGGCCAGTCCCTCCACTATGGAGTTAATGGAAGTTTAGCTTCTGATAGTAGGGCACATGATAATGAGTCTTTTATTGGTCACATATACATTAAAGCACAGTGAAATTCTTTTTTCTTTGCACATCCCAGCATGTTATGAGCTTGGGGTCGGAGTGCAGGGTCAGCCATGATATGGTGGGTTGAGGGCCTTGCTCAAGGGCCCAACAGTGGCAGCTTGGCAGTTCTGGGGCTTGAACCCCTGACCTTCTGATTAGTAGACCAGTGCATGGTGGTGTTGGGGATTGAACCGCAGACCTTTTGATCAGCAACCCAGAGCCTTAACCATCAAGCCACCACTTCCCCCACCACCATGTGAGATAGGGAGATAGGGAGATAGGAAAGCTCTCCTCCAGTCTGTTTATGTTTGATGTCTTACATGGCTGGCACAATCCAAACTACCATGCTCTTTGGGCCTGTCACCAGAAACGCCCTGGAGAAGAGAGTTTTGGAAGAAGTTTTGGAATCACCAAGCCAACAGAGCAAAGTAAACTAGCCATGCATCATCAATAGGTTACCAACAAAATTAATGCTCCAATGCTTTCAGGCCTTGTCAGAGTTGCCAGCATATGAAATGACATACCCAAGGCCAGAGTAAATGCCTGGATGCCTCTGGCTCAGAGTCTGCCAATGAAGGGCAATGGCTGCTGGTGGTATATTTCACGGCTGTAACAACACCCATTGGCCAGAAACTAGGCCAATGAATCCTGATAGCTATGTCACAGAGGTAAAAATTCCAGTTCCACAATTTATTGCTCGGCTGTATCGTGCTCAATAATTTTTTTAGACACCAAAAAAGTTGCTGCTCTGACCAAAGAAGGACTTTGGGCGTGATCCAAAAAATGACCCCACCACTCTGAAAAAGCAGATCTATTTGTTTCTTCTTGTTCAGACATGCATGGTACCTTCCATCCTATACTATATCTTAGATTAGTGGAGTGACTATCAGGTACATAACTCACTGGGGTGGCAGAAGGTGAAAATTTGCATTGAAGCTTTTCAAGTGGACTCACAATGGGGCAGTGGACACACTGCCAGCTCATAGGATCATAACAGCATTTATGAAAGGAGGGATTAAGCACCACCCCTTGAGGTTACAGGGGTGAAACATTACACTAGATATGAATCCAACAGGTAATCAGTGAGTAGGTTTCAAGACGTGTCATGGCGTGAAGGTTTTTATATCAAACACTATGTCACTGTCACTGTGTTGAAGGCCTCGGCATGCATTTGCACACACACAAGAGGTTACCCATGTGTTAGACACTGCCCCTGGAGATTATCCAGTTTTCATAGAACCACAGTTACATCTGTTAATGGCATTTACATCTGTATTATCAGACATTAGTCTAGGGTCGTGGCAATAACAGGAAGAGTGTGTGTAAAATGTTATTTTTAGTTGTATATATAAAAACACATTAGCGAATTTTTCACAATTTACAGCAGATAAATGTATGAACAATTTTTGCATAGTCACCGGTATATGACACCAGGCAAGCAGAGGGCAAAATACCAAACACAACCAGCAGGCTACCTGTATCACCAAAAGCTAACTTACCTACAAAATCAAAGGAAGCAAACGGCAGCCTGGCAATATCTACAAAAAGAAATATGTACTTTGGCAAGTCTAAGTCTTACGGCCAATGACGAGATTTGGGTAACACTACAAGAAGTCAAGATGAAAAAGAAAGAACCTGGAATTAAGAGTGCAGTGGCACACAAACATCTGAACTCTGAACCTGGACATACAGGACACACAGACAAAAGGAACACAGAAGAAAAAACACAGCACAGGCACCAGGCCACAGAGAATAGCAATTACCAAAATGTTTAACTTAGACAGTTATGTAGGACTGATTCATGTCCAATTCACCCAGTTTTACTGCTCAGATTTACTAAATAACATCGCTCATGTCAAAAGGGTTTCAGTCGTATATGTGGCGTCTGTTCTTATAAAGATTAAAGTAACACTTGCACTTTTTATCTCCTCATCTCCCTCTAGGCCCAGGAACAATCACACCAACTTTCAGCAGGGTGTGTACAAAGTTCCTTTCCACTGTATAAAATTTTTATGTATTTTTTTTTTTTTTGCTGCTTTTAACAAAACTTCTAAGACCACTTTTTTTTTCCTTTTTCAGACTAATGAAGATAATATCAGTGAACCAGAATCTGTCTATGAGATTATGTACCCCAACATCTCCCAATTAGAGCCAGTTTATGAAAATCTCAGTGTGTAATCTGTCTACCAGTGTAACATCCAGTCCAGATTATTCCCTGCCAGAATGCCAGAGGATGCCCTCTTCTGAATATTGAGTGACCTTCGGTTGTGTTGTTCACCTTTTGTCACCACAGTGTTATTAAAAGCACATGAAATTGAACCTAGTGGCTAAGCCTTACAGTTTGCCTGCAAACCCGCGGGGGGGGGGGGGGGGGGGGTTGTTGTTATGAGCTGTGTTTTTGGATATCATTTCTGTGTTTTGGCCTTATCTTGCCTAGATTTCTGCCTTTTGCCTTGCCCTTGTGGTTTTGAAGTTTATTTATACTTTTGTAAATTTGACTCTTCCTGATATCTCGCTTTTGATTGTGTTTTTGGAACCGTGTATGCCTCTGCTGTCTCTTATGATAATGACCCTGCCTGTTTTGTCTACATGTTTTGTATTAATAAACCTTGTGCAAATGGATCCTTATTCTGTATGCCTGAGCCCTTCATTACCACCAGGGTCTAAAATCCCACTCTAGCCATTGACCTTATGTCATATCACAGCAAACCAGTGACTACATTTCCCATACTGCACGCTGGCCTACAAACATGGCCACCATGGACTGCAATTCCCAGAACACTCACACACAGAACATTCATTCTAATCACACACACCTGCATCCAATCTCACACACACTCACAGCCCCAGTATAAAAGAGACATTTAGACAGCGCGAAGTATTACGTGAGTTTTCTGTATACCAAGTGTTTGTTATCGGGTTCATGGGTTCTTGTTTTGATCTTGTTCTCACTCTCGTTCTTGATTCTGGTTTTGCCTCATTCATTCCTGGTTGCCAATCGCCTGACCCTTTGCCTGTTTTTTGACCAGTCTATTATCTGATGTTTTGGATTTGTCTGCCTGCCTCTCTTTAAGTAAAGCTCTTATCTGCACTTGTGTCCATCCTAGTGTCCTTTACGTTTATTACGTGACAGAATACTTCGCCTACAACATGGAAACAGCAGGAGAGCATTACGCCGGGATCTCTATACCAGACTTTGATTCTGTGCGTTTACCCCAGTGGTACCCCCTGGGAGTACCAGCTTCCTGGTATGTCCTGAAGGTTATATACTCCAAGTATATAAGTTTTATTTTACAAGCCTGGAGGACCCCAAGCCCAGAGAGGAGCAGTGGCTGGGATTCATGCTGTCTCGACTTATTGGCCTAGCTTGCAGTTGGGCCGAGTTCCTGATTTCTAGGGGGGCTGGTTAGCTTAGCTATATAAGCCAGTTGGTTAAACTTTTAGTTCAGGTGTTCAGACGTCCAGGGCACAAACTTAACCTTGAAATTTTTTGATAAAGGCCCAGTCTAATGGATGAACCCTCTCAGACATTCACCTCATATTACGAGAGGGAGCTGGCCGACAGGAGGGTTTCTACAGCTCAGCTTCAGCCTCCAGCCGACAGTCAGTGGTCAGAGTGACAAAGACTTGCAAGACTGAGGGCTGCTGTAAAGAAGCCCAGCTCAATGTCCAACATCCAGGAAACTTCTGATCCATGGATTATATTTCTGCTCTCAGGGATGTTTCAAGAGCAGCTGGTATGCTCATAAACAGCTCCACAAGAGAGCACCTGCGGAGCTCCAGCTGGAGGTCAACGTGGCGACCTCATCTTCAGAACTCCAACCTGAGACCCACGAGGTAGTCTCAACTGCAGAGCCCATGCCGGAGGTCAACGTGGCGACCTCCTCTCCAGAGCTCCAGCTCGAGACCTATGAGGTGGTCTCAACTGCCGAGCTCCAGCCAGAGGTCAACATGGCGGCCTCATCCCCAGAGGTCCAGCATGAGACCGATGAGGGGGTCTCACCTGCCGAGCTCCAGCTGGAGGTGAACATGGCGACCTCATCCTCAGAACTTCAGCATGATACCCACGAGGCGGTCTCATCCCCAGACTTTCAACCTGAGACCCACAAGGTTGTCTCATCTCCAGAGCACCAGCATAAAGTCAAGTTCCTGCTAGAGGTCAACGAGGTGACCTCCCAAGCCATGTTCACGTCTGAGATGGAAGAGGCGACCTTTCAAGCCCAGTTCCTGTCACATGTTGAAGACACAGCCAACCCAGACAGTTCCTGTCTGAGGTCGAAGAGACGACCTCTCAAGACAAGTTCATGTCTGAGATCGAAGAGGCGATCTTTCAAGCCAAGTTCCTGTCCAAAATTGAAGAGGTGACCGCTCAAGCCAAGTTCTTATCCGAGGTTGAAGAGGCGACCTTTCAAGCCAAGTTCCTGTCCGAGGTCGAAGAGGTGACCTCTCAAGCCAAGTTCTTGTCTGAGGTCGAAGAAGCGAAGTCCCAAGACATGTTCCTATATGAGGTCAACGTAGTGACCTCCAACACCAAGTTCCTGCCTGAGATAGACTATGTGAACTTCCATGCCAAGTTCCAGTCTGAAACCAAAGTCACGAACAACCAGGTTCAGCTCACACCTGAAACCAACGTCACGGCCAACCAAGTTATGCTCATGCCTGAGTCAGCTGACATGATCAACCAAGTTCTGTTCATGCTTGAGTCTGCTGACATGGACAACCAAGTTCTACTCAAGCAGACATCATGACTAACCAAGTTCAGCCTCCAGGTTGATGGAGAACAACGCTCAGACTCTCTGAGTGACTGAGGACGCCACTCAGCATCCCTATACAGCTGAGGATGCCACTCAGCCACCCTGTTCTACTGAGGAAGTTTCTCCGCCTCCCGTTGCAGCCAAGAGCTCCGTTTTGCTTCCCTGTACAGCCATGGATGCCTCTACGCCAAGGTTCTATTTGGACGTCGCTCCATTTTCCCATGCCACTGAGGATGTCGCTCCGCCTTCCTGCCTCACTGAGGACATCGCTCCACACTCAAGGAGTGTCGATAACTACACAAACAAAAACATTGACAAACACAAATGCAAAGAAGTAATAAAAATGTGCGTATATTAACCTTATCTGGTGTGTGCGTGTGTTTATTGGAGATGGTACCAGTTCCTGGGTGTTCGCCTAAACAAAGTGGATTGGTCCATAAACACAGATGTCCTGTATAATAAAGTCGTCTCCACTTGCTGAGGAGACTGAGGTCTTTTGGTGTAACTAGGAGCGTTACTGCAGGTGCTTCATCCCTACAGCAGTCAGACTCTTCAATACAAAAAACAACATAACGTAGCACTGCTAGCTGTTTTTACATCATCAGCCAACATGTTCACAATAATTCTGCAATATTTATTCTGCATTTATTCACTTATTAATATTTGTTGTTCAACCTCTACTGTTAACTGTGCAATAATCCATTCATCATTTATCTGTATATAAACGAGGTGTTACTCATCTGTATATATTCATATTTGTATTCATCTGTACATACATTGAGGTGTTCATAGTGTACATATTACCATTATTATTTTTTTTTACTACTATTATTCTTATTTTTCTATTCCTGTTGTCTGTAACGAGGGAATTCCCCCAATGTGGGATCCATAACATTTTATTATCTTATCTTAAACTGTGGGGTGAAGTGACGATGAGGGAAACGATGGGAATGGCTGTGTGTGTGTGTGTGTGTGTGTGTGTGTGTGTGTGTGTATGTGTGAGAGAGAGAGAGTGAGAGAGAGAGTGAGAGAGAGAGTGAGAGTGTGTGTGTGTGTGTGTGTGTGTGTGTGTGTGTGTGTGTGTGTGTGTGTGTGTGTGTGTGTGTGAGAGAGAGAGAGTGAGAGAGAGAGAGAGAGTGTGTGTGTGTGAGAGAGGATGTGTGTGAAAATGTGTATGAAGGAGTATGAGTGCTGCCCCAGCCGGTGATGGAGTCCTCTGCCACACTAACATTACTCATATGGTCTGCTGCTGCTGCTGCTGCTGTTGTTGTTGTTGTTGTTGTTGTTGTTGTTGTTTTTGTTGTTGTTGTTGGAGTACTGCAATTTCAGTCCAGAATGTTTCATGAATGTTTGAAGTTCATTACAGTAGAACAGTGAGTCAGGCCTGTAACTGTAAAAGTGTATTTAAAATAGCTTTTTTGATCTTTGCGTTTGTGGAGATGTCCATGTTTTTTGTTTTTTTTATCACTTTGCACGTCAAACGTCCCGAGGTGGGAAATGACATTATTACAACTTGCAAATGAACACTTAGAAGGCACCATGACTGCAGCATTAGCAATGTGATATGTGAGATGCACTATAGGCCAACTACAATAACCTAAATTAATTAAACATTTTCTGCTTAAAAAAAAAACAAAACTTTTTATCCCAGTTTTTTTTTTTAAATGTTTTTTATTATTATTATTTTTTATGAGGTGTCCCAATGTCTCTCTTTATCCTGGTAATTGTCATAGTAGATCTAGACCCTACACTAGGATATACGGCATATCTCAATTATAAAATGCAGCATGAATATTATATGTCTTTTTTTTTTTTTTTTTTTTAGAAAGCATTAAGATTCATGTGAACTAACCTTGAAATAATTTAGATTTTTAAGACAACTTGAGCATAATTTTAAATTTTTTATTTTATTTATTTACTTATTTATTACTCATTTGGTTAATTTATAATACTGTATATGCACAAATGGTCACAGAGCGAAATGATGCGTAGACACTAATAAAGTTCAGATTACTTTTTGGATTACCATGTTTTTATAATTAGTCTCTATATTTATGCACATACACGATTTTCTATTTGAATGATTCATGAATCCTACACAAGCAACAACACATTTACAAATTAACAGTCAAGTCTCTGTTGCATTGTGCTCAGACGCTTCACATGTAAATTTGCTGAGAAGTTATCTCACAGACCAGAAAAGGATGTGGTCAGTGCACAGTCACAGAGCGGGACAGAGACAGTAACAGTGTGCAACACAACAGGAGCGTTAATATCTTTCTGAAGTGGAGTTGGTGTGGAGATCTGGGAGTGTGAACTCAGGATGAAGATCCTCCTCATCTTCACCCTCTGTCTGATCTCAGGTAAAGAAATGCACTTCAGAATAATCCTCACTATCAGCAGCAGTGTTACAGGAAGGAAGGTTTTGCTCAGATGGATGTTTGGTGTTTTGTTAGATGGAGGAGATTCCAAGGAAGTAACAGGATATTCAGGAGGAGGAGTCCTTATCAAGTGCAATTATGATACAAAATACACACAAAAACAAAAATATTTCTGTAAGGGTCCCAAGACATCCTGTTCTTACCAAGTAAGGACAGAAGCTAAAAACGAGTGGATACATTCAGGAAGATTCTCACTGTTTGATGACACCAAATTAGCAAAGATCAGGGTGAAGATCAGAGAGCTCACTGTAGAGGACACTGCGATGTACCAGTGTGGAGTTGATATAATGGGAAAAGACATTTACATACCGGTGGAACTGAAGGTAAAGGAAGGTGAGTCTCCCACCGCTGTCTTCTGTTTATCTTCCTGAACATTTAGCATCATTAGCATTATCTATACTGAAAGTACAAACAGTAGGATTTTCTATATGCTATATAACGCTTATTTATAATTATATTACAGTGGTGTTGAATGCTCAGTACTGATTGGTGTTGATTCATTTTCTATAACAGCAGCTCTGACATTAGTGCTGACTGAAAATCTCAGGTTTATTCGAATGAGCTCAATCTAATACATTATTGTTTCTATAGTAACAGCTACTTCACAGGGACTTTTACCACATAATGTACCACATTAATGGATATGAAAACATATTATTTAATAACAAAAATATATTTTCCTTGAATGTGGTTAGTTTTTCTGCGAAAGGCTGAACGTTTAATGAATGTTTATTCAACAGTTAAACAGAGCAGATTGAACTCTTCACTTTTTCAGTAACATGACGAGCTGCAATATGATGTCAGGTCCACCATGGACAATCTCCCCAGAGGGCACGCGTGTTTTTGAACTTCTTATTTAGGTTTATTTCCTGTGTTTGTGCTCACCTGATGTGTATATATACATATACACATATAAACTGATCTGATTGGTTGTGCTTTGCAGATCTGTCCTATGAGAAGTCCATCAGTAAGACTGTCCATGTAGGAGGAGATTTGAATATCAGCTGTAAATACCCAGAATCCCTCAGGAGTGACTCCAAGTTTCTCTGCAAGACGAGGCTGCAACGTGCTGCTTGTTTTTATAAATTATCTGTTAAAGAAAGTAGAAAATATGTAAATGAGGGGAAATTCTCCTTGTATGATGACGGAGAAACACAAACGTTGACTGTGAGTATTAGAAATGTAACTGAGCAGGACTCTGGTGAATACTGGTGTGGAGCTGAAGCAGCCTGGACATCTGATCATGGATACAAGGTTCATTTCACACAGATCGACCTGACAGTTGCTGGTGAGTTTGTATGAGTAAAGCTGCTTTTCTGTAATTTCAGACCATTCTGACAGCTTGATTTATCTTAGAATGTATTTTATATTCTTGCTCTATTGGAAGAGAGGTTTTGCTTCTTATTGAAATACATTTGCTTACTTCAAGCATTTATTCATCAACAGAAAAAGAAAATGAATTCATTCATCTTCACAGAGTCACATCCTCATTGACACTTAACAGTAATGTAGTGTAGCCATTCCACTTCTCAGCATGTTTGTGTGAGTGGGAGAAAACCAGAGAACCCGGAGGAATCACAGAACAGAACATGTAAAAACTTCATGTAGACAGTAACCCAAGCTGTAGACTTACTGAAAAACATCTGCTGTACTCACAGAGACCAGGATGCTCATAATGAATCCCACTATCAGGCTACACCCAGAGGTGGAGGGTTCTCTTATGAGTCTGGTTCCTCTCAATGTCCTCATTACTTATAATATTTTGTCACTTAACACCAAATTTTTACTCTCAACACTTTTATACATAAGAGCCCTGTACTGCTTTCAGGCATATGCTGGATCTACATACGACTCCTTTA
Source organism: Ictalurus punctatus (assembly GCF_001660625.3). NCBI lineage: Eukaryota > Metazoa > Chordata > Actinopteri > Siluriformes > Ictaluridae > Ictalurus > Ictalurus punctatus. Next base: position 24,784,969 of record NC_030426.2, on the reverse strand, counting down.
TCATCCAAACTATCTATATGTTTCTGTGCTTTAGATCCACGTGTCCCTGTTTCAGCATCAGTGCCAACAATATATTCATTAACATCTTTACCAACATCACCATCATCATCATCATCATCATCATCGCTTCTACTTCTCCCAAATAAGCACAACTCCTGGTCTACTCCAGCTTCTCCTCCAGCAGGTGATTCTGCTCAGATCATCATCACCCCCAGAGTCTAACTACATGACTTTGATGAATCTGATCCCTTATGAATGATCAGCATGTAGGTTAAAGTGACGGTCTGTTTGTTTCTCTTCCAGGATTTCCAGCTTCCACTGTGATCACTGTGTCTGTAATTCTGCTGCTGCTTCTGATTGGAGTCATATTCCTCATTGTGATTCTACATAAGAGACGCAGGACGCAAAGTACACACACACACACACACATGCACACACACACACACACACACACACACACACACACACACACACACCACCATAGAAAATGATGTTGGACTGCTACGTGACTGATTCTCCTCCCAGTTAGTGTTACAGTCATATAATCAATAACACGTCAGACTCACGTCAAAAGGGTTTCAGTCATACATGTGGTGTCTGTACTTATAAAGATTAAACTAACACTTGTTCTTTTACTTCCCTCATCTTCCCGCAGGCCCAGGAACAATGACACCAACTTACAGAGAGGTGAGTACAAATTAACAGTAAAACAACTCATTTACTCCATTAATTAATTTGACAAAACATTTCAAGTTTTTACAACTTCTAAAACTTCTCTTTTTTATTATAATTTCAGACAAATGGAGATTATGAAAATGACCCAAATGTGCTCCATTTCCAGTCAAGACAAATGACCAACCAATCAGATTCGGTCTATCAAAGTCTGAACCCCGACACCAACCAATCAGATTCGGTCTACCAAAGTCTGAACCCCAACACCAACCAATCAGATTCGGTCTATCAAAGTGTGAACCCCAACACCAACCAATCAGATTCAGTCTATCAAAGTCTGAACCCCAACACCAACCAATCAGATTCAGTCTACCAAAGTCTCAAGTGTTAAACCGACCAGTTGGACACAGTTGGAGTCAGAAATTGCCCTCTAACCAATGAGATTGTTGCTGCCAGATTCTCTATTAAACTGGACTGGCCTCTCATTTGAAAATTATTCTAGTTTCAAACTAAACTGTGGAATAACCTGTCAAGATCAGATAATGTAAATGAATAGTTTTTCAAAAAGCCAGTTTATCGCTGTTCAGAAGTTTGCTATATGCTTGGAAACCAGCACATGGAAGTGCTGAGAGTCTTCATCCTCATCCTGAAATGTGGTCAAATAAAGTGTATAAAAGATGCCATTTCATATGTTAGATATCATGTGTTCTGTGATTAACTGATGCTGAAAGTTTGTGCTTCTGGATTTGTTTTGAGAGTCAGGATTTGAGTTGTTCACAAAATTACACACACTTCCTTCAAGTTACATTTCTGATGTGTAATGATTTTCATAACCTCCATGACACAGGGTTAGAGGTTAGTTAGAAGTTTCAGCTCAATAGCCACGCTCAACAATCAACAGCGAACATTTATTATTATTTATTGTTATTTTTATCATGAATCATCATTTATCATTCCCTACTTTAATCACTTTTAATCATTTTATATAATCATTTTCCATATTAATGCTGTAATGATGCATTTGCCTCCTAATGTTTCTGGACCTTTGGGATGAGTAAGCTTAGCCACACACTGATTTTTACTGATTTACTGATTTACTTGTAATTTCATGATTATAATGACTATTCTCTGTCTTCCTTCTTTCCACTTTGATTATTAAACATTTAATTAATCCTAAAGGGGAGTGTAGAATATTATGTATTTTAAACTCCACTCAATGCTTCCTGTGTGTTGTACGTTTACTCCTTTACATTTTGAGTACTGCATCGATAATGGACTGTGGTTGCTATGCGTTACTTGGTAGGTTCTATTTTCTAGACTTGGGACACTTTGAGTTTCCAGCCACAGAGGGTTTGTAAGAAAGAGAGTCAAAGGTTACAGGTGTTTTGGATGATGATTAATGATTAAATGAATAAATGAATAAATTCTGTCTCCATCCCTCCACTTTTGTGGCTGCCTGCATCTCTTTATGAAGAAAAAACTTCACTATGAAATTCTGTGCTTCAGGTCTTTCTCCTGGTCAAAACATCACACTTCCAAAAACTTGACAAATGAAACAAAAGCAGCAGCAGCTGGAATGGGAAATGTTATGTGATCATGGACTTTGTAATGTTGTAATTCTGTTCTTATTCCCTTCACATTAAGAACAAAAAGCAGTTAGACAGATTCAGGGATATTTCTGGGGGATATAAGAACATATTCTGATACAGTTTCATTGTAATTGTTAGATCCTTGGCTACGCACCCTTCTACTCTTCAGTACTCACAGACAATGGTCTACTTACCCCTGGCTCCGCCCACTTACAGGCTTCTTAACATGACATGAACCTGGACTATTTCAGTACTGACCTGAACAATTGCTGCTCCAAAGCACTTATAGTGGTCATGCACGTTACACACGCACAATGTGATTCGAGCCTTCTCTTGAGTTTTGGTCACATTTATTCTTACATGGATGTAGTGCTTCCCTCCTGTGTGTCTCACATTATCCTCTAGATGGCAGCAGCAGCATCAGACCAACTCACAATAAACACTAACTCTATTGATCACTGCTGTAACTCTCCACCTGTGGACTCAGAGCTGTGTTTTAAATGAAGATAAATCAGATAAGCAAGAAATAAACCCCAACAGGACATGCTGTGAGAGGAAAATTATCAACAATGCAAAGCGGAGTTTTGCATCCTGAAGACTAATATTTTCCTGTGACAGCATTTCTTAAAGTATTTAATTTCTTTTATACCACAACAATTTTCCAAACGTTGACATTTTGTTAGATTTATTATAGAACAACACGCTTTTATCTCTTTACACTGTAGTTACATTTAATAATAATATCCATTTACAGTTACATTTAATAATAATAACCATTTACAGTTACATTTAATAATAAGATGCTATAATGTATCTTATGACGTTATAAGATACTATAATGATGATTGTTCAGATTCCTTCATGAACTGCTGTTTTTTGTAACTAGATTATATGTTTACACGTACGATATTTCCTCATATTTAAAAATGTAAAAATGCATGACGTGTGCTGTGATATGAAGTGGTGAAGCTTACGCAAGTCAACACACACTTACAAATTTACAAAGTCAAGCGTGACAGTTTGAATTCTTTTGAAAGTGTCTCTGCTGCATTTTGCTCACACCCTTCACACACACGTTTGGTGTGAGCAGTTTCCTCACAGAGACAGAAGCGGAAGTGGACGTGGCTTCACTTTCTGGTTAAGACAAAGATCTGGGTGTGTCAGAGACTGTGACAGACTTTTAAGCGAGCCTTTGAAAGAACAGGAGCTTTAATATCTTTCTGAAGTGGAGTTGGTGTGGAGATCTGGGAGTGTGAACTCAGGATGAAGATCTTCCTCATCTTCACCCTCTGTCTGATCTCAGGTAAAGAAATGCACTTCAGAATAATCCTCACTATCAGCAGCAGTGTTACATGAAGGAAGGTTTTGCTCAGATGGATGTTTGGTGTTTTGTTAGATGGAGGAGCCTCCAAGGAAGTAACAGGATATTCAGGAGGAGGAGTCCTTATCAAGTGCAAGTATGATACAGAATACACACAAAAACAAAAATATTTCTGTAAGGGTTCATGGCCAGGCTGTTCTGATCAAATAATGACAGGAGCTAAAAACGAGTGGATAAATTCAGGAAGATTCTCACTGTTTGATGACACCAAATCAGCAGAGTTCAGTGTGATGATCAGAGAGCTCTCTGTAGAGGACACTGGGACGTACCAGTGTGGAGTTGATATATCCTGGGGAAATGACATTTATACACCTGTGGAACTGAAGGTAAAGGAAGGTGAGTCTCCCACCGCTGCCTTCTGTTTATCTTCCTGAACATTTAGCATCATTAGCATTATCTACACTGAAAGTACAAACAGTAGGATTTTCTATATGCTATATAATGCTTATTTATAATTATATTACAGTGGTGTTGAATGCTCAGTACTGATTGGTGTTGATTCATTTTCTATAACAGCAGCTCTGACATTAGTGCTGACTGAAAATCTCAGGTTTATGCGAATGAGCTCAATCTTTTTTTTTGAACTTCTTATTTAGTTTTAGTTCCTGTGTTTGTGCTCACCTCAGGTGTATTTCTCCTGATTAGTTTCTCTATTTAAGTTCTGTGTTTTCTCTCCTTAGTTGCTTGGCGTTTATGTTTTCCCCTGTCATAGTTTTATCTTAATTTTGGTTGGTTTTGCTAGGTTCAATTCAATTCAGTTCAATTTTATTTGTATAGCGCTTTTTACAATAGACATTGTCTCAAAGCAGCTTTACAGAAATATCAACGCGGTATATAGATATTAAAGGTGTGAATTTATCCCAACTGAGCAAGCCAGTGGCGATGTGGCGACGGTGGCAAGGAAAAACTCCCTAAGATGTTTTAAGAGGAAGAAACCTTGAGAGGAACCCGACTCAGAAGGGAACCCGTCCTCATCTGGGTAACAACAGATAGTGTGAAAAAGTTCATTATGGATTCATATGAAGTCTGTATGGCGTTAGGAGCAGCCGTAGTCCCAGCAGTCTGGAATTAGAGAAGATTTGAGCTCCATCCAGAGGCAGAAAGGATCTGGATCTCTAGTATCTCCATAAATTCGTGTGGGGCTCGGCGAAAGGAGAGAGGGAGAAAAAAGATTATTATGACTGCGAAATAGTAAAATAGAATCTAGTCAGGGTAGGCTTGAGTAAACAAATACGTTTTAAGCCTGGACTTAAACACTGAGACTGTGTCTGAGTCCCGAACACTAATAGGAAGACTGTTCCATAACTGTGGGGCTCTATAAGAGAAAGCTCTTCCCCCTGCTGTAGCCTTCACTATTCGAGGTACCGTCAAATAGCCTCCATCTTTTGATCTAAGTAGGCGTTGCGGATCACAGAAAACCAAAAGGTCGCTTAGATATTGTGGCGCGAGACCGTTTAGTGCTTTATAGGTTAATAAAAGTATTTTATAGTTAATGCGAGATTTTACTGGGAGCCAATGCAGTATTGATAATATCGCTGTGATGTGGTCGTACCTTTTAGTTCTAGTTAGGACTCTAGCAGCTGCATTCTGGACTAATTGGAGCTTATTTATGTTCCTACTGGAACATCCAGACAGTAAGGCATTACAGTAATCTAATCTAGAGGTGACGAATGCATGAACTAGTATTTCCGCATCATGTAGTGACAATATGTTTCTTATTTTAGAAATATTTCTGAGATGAAAGAAAGCTATCCTAGTAATATTATCTACATGAGAATCAAATGATAGACTGGAGTCAATAATCACTCCAAGGTCTTTAACTGCTGTACATGATGAAACAGAAAGACCATCCAGAGTAACCATGTGATCAGAAAGATTACTTCTAGCTACACGTGGGCCTAATAAAAGTATTTCTGTTTTATCAGAATTAAGTAAAAGGAAGTTAGTTAACATCCAACGTCTAATGTCCTTTACACAATCCTCAACTTTACTAAGCTTCTGTCTGTCCTCTGGCTTCGCCGAAACATACAACTGTGTATCATCAGCATAACAGTGGAAGCTAATTCCATGCTTACGAATAATTTGTCCTAGGTCTTCTTTCTTTTTCTGTCTTCTGGTTGTTTGTTAGTTGTTTATTTAATAACGCTCATCTGCACTCGCATCCACATCCCTGGATTTGGTACATATGTATTTCGGGTTTGTTTTGTTTTGGGGGAGAAAATAAGAGGCTGGTGATGGAACGACTGTTTATCTCATAAATTTAATAATAATAATGTCAAGTTTCAAGGTAGAGACGGATGCAAATGCAGAATTTACAGTTTTAATAAAGAAACAAACAAAGTGCAAAAGACAAAATGGCATGGACACCAAATGCATGGACAAAGAAAGGCTAACGTGAGATAAAGAGTGCAATGCAAACTGTGACTATATACAAGAGTGCTAATTACCAGGAAGGTGAATCAGGTGTAGGTGGTCATGTGACTGTGGTGCAATGGCTGTTGGGAAGTGGAGTTCAGTGTTCCCTTACTGATTTCATGACTACTACTACTACTACTACTACTTCTAATAATAATAATAATAATAATAATAATAATAATAATAATAATAATAATAATAAAACATTTAGTGGTGTCGTTGGCAAATACTTAGCTCCAATGGTGATTATTTTCATTAAAAATACACCCCCATGTGTTTTATTTCTTACTTATGTACGTTGTAACCATGATATGAACTTGCTTTTAACAGGGGGCTCGGTCTCTAGAGAAGTGAGTGCATATGCAGGGGGAGGAATCAACATCAAGTGCAGATATGAGGATGAATATAAAGACAAACCCAAATCTTTCTGTAAGATGGGATCACATCCGTGGAGTTTTAATCCAATAACAACAAAACTAAACAGTGAATGGTCACATGATGGCAGATTCTCAATTCAGGACAGCAGAAGTGCAGGATTCTTCAGTGTGTTTATCAGAGAGCTGATTACGGAGGACACTGGAACATACGCGTGTGCTGTTGTTGTGTCTGATGAAATACAGATCTACACTGTAGGGAAGCTGAAAGTAACAGAAGATGAAGAGATTTAATTATGTGTTTTATCAGAAGAAACATCAGATTTATATGTAAATTTACTGTATAACTGTCTAAGTGTTGTTAATCAGAGCTAGGACACATATACACATATAAACTGATCTGATTGGTTGTGATTTGCAGATCTGTCCTATGAGAAGTCCATCAGTAAGACTGTCCATGTAGGAGGAGATTTGAATGTCAGCTGTAAATACCCACAATCCCTCAGGAGTGACCCCAAGTTTCTCTGCAAGACGAGGCTGCAACGTGCTGCTTGTTTTTATAAATTATCTGTTAAAGAAAGTAGAAAATATGTAAATGAGGGGAAATTCTCCTTGTATGATGACGGAGAAACACAAATGTTGACTGTGAGTATTAGAAATGTAACTGAGCAGGACTCTGGTGAATACTGGTGTGGAGCTGAAGCAGCCTGGACATCTGATCATGGATACAAGGTTCATTTCACACAGATCGACCTGACAGTTGCTGGTGAGTTTGTATGAGTAAAGCTGCTATTCTGTAATTTCAGACCATTCTGACAGCTTGATTTATCTTAGAATGTATTTTATATTCTTGCTCTATTGGAAGAGAGGTTTTGCTTCTTACTGAAATACATTTGCTTACGTCAAGCATTTATTCATCGACAGAAAAAGAAAATGAATTCATTCATCTTCACAGAGTCACATCCTCATTGACACTTAACAGTAATGTAGTGTAGCCATTCCACTTCTCAGCATGTTTGTGGGAGTGGGAGAAAACCAGAGAACCCGGAGGAATCACAGAACAGAACATGTAAAAACTTCATGTAGACAGTAACCCGAGCTGTAGACTTACTGAAAAACATCTGCTGTACTCACAGAGACCAGGATGCTCATAATGAATCCCACTATCAGGCTACACCCAGAGGTGGATGGGTTCTCTTATGAGTCTGGTTCCTCTCAATGTCCTCATTACTTATAATATTTTGTCACTTAACACCAAATTTTTACTCTCAACACTTTTATACATAAGAGCCCTGTACTGCTTTCAGGCATATGCTGGATCTACATACGACTCCTTTATCATCCAAACTATCTATATGTTTCTGTGCTTTAGATCCACGTGTCCCTGTTTCAGCATCAGTGCCAACAATATATTCATTAACATCTTTACCAACATCACCATCATCATCATCATCATCATCATCATCATCATCGCTTCTACTTCTCCCAAATAAGCACAACTCCTGGTCTACTCCAGCTTCTCCTCCAGCAGGTGATTCTGCTCAGATCCTCATCACCCCCAGAGTCTAGCTACATGACTTTGATGAATCTGATCCCTTATGAATGATCAGCATGTAGGTTAAAGTGACGGTCTGTTTGTTTCTCTTCCAGGATTTCCAGCTTCCACTGTGATCACTGTGTCTGTAATTCTGCTGCTGCTTCTGACTGGAGTCATATTCCTCATTGTGATTCTACATAGGAGACGCAGGACGCAAAGTACACACACGCACACACACATGCACACACACACACACACACACACACACACACACACACACACACACACACACACACACCACCATAGAAAATGATGTTGGACTGCTACGTGACTGATTCTCCTCCCAGTTAGTGTTACAGTCATATAATCAATAACACGTCAGACTCACGTCAAAAGGGTTTCAGTCATACATGTGGTGTCTGTACTTATAAAGATTAAAGTAATACTTGTTCTTTTTCTTTCCTCATCTTCCTGCAGGCCCAGGAACAATGACACCAACTTACAGAGAGGTGAGTACAAATTAACAGTAAAACAACTCATTGACTCCGTTAATTAATTTGACAAAACATTTCAAGTTTTTACAACTTCAAAAACTTCTCTTTTTTATTATTATAATTTCAGACAAATGGAGATTATGAAAATGACCCAAATGTGCTCCATTTCCAGTCAAGACAAATGACCAACCAATCAGATTCAGTCTACCAAAGTCTGAACCCCAACACCAACCAATCAGATTCAGTCTATCAAAGTCTGAACCCCAACACCAACCAATCAGATTCAGTCTACCAAAGTCTGAACCCCAACACCAACCAATCAGATTCAGTCTACCAAAGTCTGAACCCCAACACCAACCAATCAGATTCAGTCTATCAAAGTCTGAACCCCAACACCAACCAATCAGATTCGGTCTACCAAAGTCTGAACCCCAACACCAACCAATCAGATTCAGTCTACCAAAGTCTGAACCCCAACACCAACCAATCAGATTCAGTCTACCAAAGTCTCAAGTGTTAAACCGACCAGTTGGACACAGTTGGAGTCAGAAATTGCCCTCTAACCAATGAGATTGTTGCTGCCAGATTCTCTATTAAACTGGACTGGCCTCTCATTTGAAAATTATTCTAGTTTCAAACTAAATTGTGGAATAACCTGTCAAGATCAGATAATGTAAATGAATAGTTTTTCAAAAAGCCAGTTTATCGCTGTTCAGAAGTTTGCTATATGCTTGGAAACCAGCACATGGAAGTGCTGAGAGCCTTCATCCTCATCCTGAAATGTGGTCAAATAAAGTGTATAAAAGATGCCATTTCATATGTTAGATATCATGTGTTCTGTGATTAACTGATGCTGAAAGTTTGTGCTTCTGGATTTGTTTTGAGAGTCAGGATTTGAGTTGTTCACAAAATTACACACACTTCCTTCAAGTTACATTTCTGATGTGTAATGATTTTCATAACCTCCATGACACAGGGTTAGAGGTTAGTTAGAAGTTTCAGCTCAATAGCCACGCTCAACAATCAACAGTGAACATTTATTATTATTTATTGTTATTTTTATCATGAATCATCATTTATCATTCCCTACTTTAATCACTTTTAATCATTTTATATAATAATTTTCAAATGATGCATTTGCCTCCTAATGTTTTTAGAACTTTGGGATGAGTAAGCTTAGCCACACACTGATTTTTACTGATTTACTTGTAATTTCATGATTATAATGACTATTCTCTGTCTTTTTTATTTTCACTTTGATTATTAAACATTTAATTAATCCTAAAGGGGAGTGTAGAATATTATGTATTTTAAACTCCACTCAATGCTTCCTGTGTGTTGTACGTTTACTCCTTTACATTTTGAGTACTGCATCGATAATGGACTGTGGTTGCTATGCGTTACTTGGTAGGTTCTATTTTCTAGACTTAGGTCACTTTGAGTTTCCAGCCACAGAGGGTTTGTAAGAAAGAGAGTCAAAGGTTACAGGTGTTTTGGATGATGATTAATGATTAAATGAATAAATGAATAAATTCTGTCTCCATCCCTCCACTTTTGTGGCTGCCTGCATCTCTTTATGAAGAAAAAACTTCACTATGAAATTCTGTGCTTCAGGTCTTTCTCCTGGTCAAAATAACACACTTCCAAAAACTTGACAAATGAAACAAAAGCAGCAGCAGCTGGAATGGGAAATGTTATGCGATCATGGACTTTGTAATGTTGTAATTCTGTTCTTATTCCCTTCACATTAAGAACAAAAAGCAGTTAGACAGATTCAGGGATATTTCTGGGGGATATAAGAACATATTCTGATACAGTTTCATTGTAATTGTTAGATCCTTGGCTACACACCCTTCTACTCTTCAGTACTCACAGACAATGGTCTACTTACCCCTGGCTCCGCCCACTTACAGGCTTCCTAACATGACATGAACCTGGACTATTTCAGTACTGACCTGAACAATTGCTGCTCCAAAGCACTTATAGTGGTCATGCACGTTACACACGCACAATGTGATTCGAGCCTTCTCTTGAGTTTTGGTCACATTTTTATTCTTACATGGATGTAGTGCTTCCCCCCTGTGTGTCTCACATTATCCTCTAGATGGCAGCAGCAGCATCAGACCAACTCACAATAAACACTTTAACTCTATTGATCACTGCTGTAACTCTCCACCTGTGGACTCAGAGCTGTGTTTTAAATGAAGATAAATCAGATAAGCAAGAAATAAACCCCAACAGGACATGCTGTGAGAGGAAAATTATCAACAATGCAAAGCGGAGTTACTCTTACCACCCTGAAGACTAATATTTTCCTGTGACAGCATTTCTTAAAGTATTTAATTTCTTCTATACCACAACAATTTTCCAAACGCTGACATTTTGTTAGATTTATTATAGAACAACACGCTTTTATCTCTTTACACTGTAGTTACATTTAATAATAATAACCATTTACAGTTACATTTAATAATAATAACCATTTACAGTTACATTTAATAATAAGATGCTATAATGTATCTTATGACGCTATAAGATACTATAATGATGATTTTTTAGATTCCTTCATGAACTGCTGTTTTTTGTAGCTAGATTATATGTTTACACGTACGATATTTCCTCATATTTAAAAATGTAAAAATGCATGACGTGTGCTGTGATATGAAGTGGTGAAGCTTACGCAAGTCAACACACACTTACAAATTTACAAAGTCAAGTGTGACAGTTTGAATTCATTTGAAAGTGTCTCTGCTGCATTTTGCTCACACCCTTCACACACACGTTTGGTGTGAGCAGTTTCCTCACAGAGACAGAAGCGGAAGTGGACGTGGCTTCACTTTCTGGTTACGACAGATCTGGGTGTGTCAGAGACTGTGACAGACTTTTAAGCGAGCCTTTGAAAGAACAGGAGCTTTAATATCTTTCTGAAGTGGAGTTGGTGTGGAGATCTGGGAGTGTGAACTCAGGATGAAGATCCTCCTCATCTTCACCCTCTGTCTGATCTCAGGTAAAGAAATGCACTTCAGAATAATCCTCACTATCAGCAGCAGTGTTACATGAAGGAAGGTTTTGCTCAGATGGATGTTTGGTGTTTTGTTAGATGGAGGAGACTCCAAGGAAGTAACAGGATATTCACGAGGAGGAGTCCTTATCAAGTGCAAGTATGATACAGAATACAGAGAAAACCAAAAATTTTTCTGTAAGGGTTCAGTACCAGGCTGTTCTGACCAAATAAAGACAGGAGCTAAAAACAAGTGGATAAATTCAGGAAGATTCTCACTGATTGATGACACCAAATCAGCAGAGTTCAGTGTGATGATCAGAGAGCTCACTGTAGAGGACACTGGGACGTACCAGTGTGCAGTTGATATAATGGGAAATGACATTTACACACCTGTGGAACTGAAAGTAAAGGAAGGTGAGTCTCCCACCGCTGCCTTCTGTTTATCTTCCTGAACATTTAGCATCATTAGCATTATCTACACTGAAAGTACAAACAGTAGGATTTTCTATATGCTATATAATGCTTATTTATAATTATATTACAGTGGTGTTGAATGCTCAGTACTGATTGGTGTTGATTCATTTTCTATAACAGCAGCTCTGACATTAGTGCTGACTGAAAATCTCAGGTTTATGCGAATGAGCTCAATCTAATACATTATTGTTTCTATAGTAACAGCTAGTTCACAGGGACTTTTACCACATGATGTACCACTTTAATAGATGTGAAAACACATTATTTAATACCAAAAATATATTTTCCTTGATATAGTTAGTTTTTCTGCGAAAGGCTGAATGTTTAATGAATGTTTATTCAACAGTTAAACAGAGCAGATTGAACTCTTCACTTTTTCAGTAACATGACGAGCTGCATTATGATGTCAGGTCCACCATGGACAATCTCCCCAGAGGGCACGCGTGTTTTTGAACTTCTTATTTAGTTTTAGTTCCTGTGTTTGTGCTCACCTCAGGTGTATTTCTCCTGATTAGTTTCTCTATTTAAGTTCTGTGTTTTCTCTCCTTAGTTGCTTGGCGTTTATGTTTTCCCCTGTCATAGTTTTATCTTAATTTTGGTTGGTTTTGCTAGGTTCAATTCAATTCAGTTCAATTTTATTTGTATAGCGCTTTTTACAATAGACATTGTCTCAAAGCAGCTTTACAGAAATATCAACGCGGTATATAGATATTAAAGGTGCGAATTTATCCCAACTGAGCAAGCCGGTGGCGACGGTGGCAAGGAAGAACTCCCTAAGATGTTTTAAGAGGAAGAAACCTTGAGAGGAACCCGACTCAGAAGGGAACCCGTCCTCATCTGGGTAACAACAGATAGTGTGAAAAAGTTCATTATGGGTTTATATGAAGTCTGTACGGCGTTAGGAGCAGCCGTAGTCCCAGCAGTCTGGAATTAGAGAAGATTTGAGCTCCATCCAGAGGCAGAAAGGATCTGGATCTCTAGTATCTCCATGAATTCGTGTGGGGCTCAGCGAAAGGAGAGAGGGAGAGAAAAGATTATTATGACTGCGAAGTAGTAGAACAGAATCTAGTCAGGGTAGGCTTGAGTAAACAAATACGTTTTAAGCTTAGACTTAAACACTGAGACTGTGTCTGTGTCCCGAACACTAATAGGAAGACTGTTCCATAACTGTGGGGCTCTATAAGAGAAAGCTCTTCCCGCTGCTGTAGCCTTCACTATTCGAGGTACCGTCAAACAGCCTCCATCTTTTGATCTAAGTAGGCGTGGCGGATCACAGAAAACCAAAAGGTCGCTTAGATATTGTGGCGCGAGACCGTTTAGTGCTTTATAGGTTAATAAAAGTATTTTATAGTTAATGCGAGATTTCACTGGGAGCCAATGCAGTGTTGATAATATCGCTGTGATATGGTCGTACCTTTTAGTTCTAGTTAGGACTCTAGCAGCTGCATTCTGGACTAATTGGAGCTTATTTATGTTCCTACTGGAACATCCAGACAGTACGGCATTACAGTAATCTAATCTAGAGGTGATGAATGCATGAACTAGTATTTCCGCATCATGTAGTGGCAATATGTTTCTTATTTTAGAAATATTTCTGAGATGAAAGAAGGCTATCCTAGTAATATTATCTACATGAGAATCAAATGATAGACTGGAGTCAATAATCACTCCAAGGTCTTTAACTGTTGTACATGATGAAACAGAAAGACCATCCAGAGTAACCATGTGATCAGAAAGATTACTTCTAGCTACACGTGGGCCTAATAAAAGTATTTCTGTTTTATCAGAATTAAGTAAAAGGAAGTTAGTTAACATCCAACGTCTAATGTCCTTTACACAATCCTCAACTTTACTAAGCTGCTGTCTGTCCTCTGGCTTCGCTGAAACATACAACTGTGTATCATTAGCATAACAGTGGAAGCTAATTCCATGCTTACGAATAATTTGCCCTAGGTCTTCTTTCTTTTTCTGTCTTCTGGTTGTTTGTTAGTTGTTTATTTAATAACGCTCATCTGCACTCGCATCCACATCCCTGGATTTGGTACATATGTATTTCGGGTTTATTTTGTTTTGGGGGAGAAAATAAGAGGCTGGTGATGGAACGACTGTTTATTTCAGAAATTTAATAATAACAATGTCACATTTCAAGGTAGAGACGGATGCAAATGCAGAATTTACAGTTTTAATAAAGAAACAAACAAAGTGCAAAAGACAAAATGGCATGGACACCAAACACATGGACAAAGAAAGGCTAACGTGAGATAAAGAGTGCAATGCAAACTGTGACTATATACAAGAGTGCTAATTACCAGGAAGATGAATCAGGTGCAGGTGGTCATGTGACTCTGGTGCAATGGCTTTTGGGAAGTGAAGTTCAGTGTTCCCTTACTGATTTCATGACAAATAATAATAATAATAATAATAATAATAATAATAATAATAATAAAACACAGTGGTGTCGTTGACAAATACTTAGCTCCAATGGTGATTATTTTCATTAAAAACACGCCCCCATGTGTTTTATTTCTTACTTATGTACGTTGTAACCATGATATGAACTTGCTTTTAACAGGGGGCTCGGTCTCTAGAGAAGTGAGTGCATATGCAGGGGGAGGAATCAACATCAAGTGCAGATATGAGGATGAATATAAAGACAAACCCAAATCTTTCTGTAAGATGGGAACACATCCGTGGTGTTTTAATCGAATAACAACAAAACTACACAGTGAATGGTCACATGATGGCAGATTCTCAATTCAGGACAGCAGAAGTGCAGGATTCTTCAGTGTGTTTATCAGAGAGCTGATTACGGAGGACACTGGAACATACGCGTGTGCTGTTGTTGTGTCTGATGAAATACAGATCTACACTGTAGTGAAGCTGAAAGTAACAGAAGGTGAGGATCTTTAATTATGTGTTTTATCAGAAGAAACATCAGATTTATATGTAAATTTACTGTATAACTGTCTAAGTGTTGTTAATCAGAGCTAGGACACATATACACATATAAACTGATCTGATTGGTTGTGATTTGCAGATCTGTCCTATGAGAAGTCCATCAGTAAGACTGTCCATGTAGGAGGAGATTTGAATATCAGCTGTAAATACCCAGAATCCCTCAGGAGTGACCCCAAGTTTCTCTGCAAGACGAGGCTGCAACGTGCTGTTTGTTCTTATAAAGAATCTGTTAAAGAAAGTAGAAAATATGTAAACATGGGGAAATTCTCCGTGTATGATGACAGAGAAACACAAATGTTGACTGTGAGTATTAGAAGTGTAACTGAGCAGGACTCTGGTGAATACTGGTGTGGAGCTGAAGCAGCCTGGACATCTGATCATGGATACAGGGTTTATTTCACACAGATCGACCTGACAGTTACTGGTGAGTTTGTAGAGACATGGAGACACGTTGTCTCAGTCAGTATTTCTGAAGTTCCACACATAGAGAATGTACACTGTATTGTGTTGCATCTGTGCTGCTGTCAGTCATTTACTAGATTCACTCACTTAATGTCTTTCATTATCTAACTAAACTTTTCACTGCTTTAGAGCCACATGTCCCAGTTTCAACCTCGATACCAACACAACCTTCATCATCATCATCATCATCATTATCACCATCTGAGCCTCCTCCATCTTCTTTTCTAGCAGGTGATTCTGCTCAGATCCTCATCACCCCCAGAGTCTAACTACATGACTTTGATGAATCTGATCCCTTATGAATGATCAGCATGTAGGTTAAAGTGACGGTCTGTTTGTTTCTCTTCCAGGATTTCCAGCTTTCACTGTGATCACTGTGTCTGTAATTCTGCTGCTGCTTCTGATTGGAGTCATATTCCTCATTGTGATTCTACATAACAGACGCAGGACGCAAAGTACACACACACACACACACACACACACACACACACACACACACACACACACACACACACACCACCATAGAAAATGATGTTGGACTGCTACGTGACTGATTCTCCTCCCAGATAGTGTTATAGTCATATAATCAATAACACGTCGGACTCACGACAAAAGGGTTTCAGTCATACATGTGGTGTCTGTACTTATAAAGATTAAATTAACACTTGTTCTTTTTCTTCCCTCATCTTCCTGCAGGTCCAGGAACAATGACACCAGCTTACAGAGAGGTGAGTACAAATTAACAGTAAAACAACTCATTGACTCCATTAATTAATTTGACAAAACATTTCAAGTTTTTACAACTTCTAAAACTTCTCTTTTTTATTATTATAATTTCAGACAAATGGAGATTATGAAAATGACCCAAATGTGCTCCATTTCCAGTCAAGACAAATGACCAACCAATCAGATTCAGTCTACCAAAGTCTGAACCCCAACACCAACCAATCAGATTCAGTCTACCAAAGTCTGAACCCCAACACCAACCAATCAGATTCAGTCTACCAAAGTCTGAACCCCAACACCAACCAATCAGATTCGGTCTATCAAAGTCTGAACCCCAACACCAACCAATCAGATTCGGCCTACCAAAGTCTGAACCCCAACACCAACCAATCAGATTCAGTCTACCAAAGTCTCAAGTGTTAAACCGACCAGCTGGACACAGTTGGAGTCAGAAATTGCCCTCTAACCAATGAGATTGTTGCTGCCAGATTCTCTATTAAACTGGACTGGCCTCTCATTTGAAAATTATTCTAGTTTCAAACTAAATTGTGGAATAACCTGTCAAGATCAGATAATGTAAATGAATAGTTTTTCAAAAAGCCAGTTTATCGCTGTTCAGAAGTTTGCTATATGCTTGGAAACCAGCACATGGAAGTGCTGAGAGCCTTCATCCTCATCCTGAAATGTGGTCAAATAAAGTGTATAAAAGATGCCATTTCATATGTTAGATATCATGTGTTCTGTGATTAACTGATGCTGAAAGTTTGTGCTTCTGGGTTTGTTTTGAGAGTCAGGATTTGAGTTGTTCACAAAATTACACACACTTCCTTCAAGTTACATTTCTGATGTGTAATGATTTTCATAACCTCCATGACACAGGGTTAGAGGTTAGTTTGAAGTTTCAGCTCAATAGCCACGCTCAACAATCAACAGTGAACATTTATTATTATTTATTGTTATTTTTATCATGAATCATCATTTATTACTACTTTAATCACTTTTAATCATTTTATATAATAATTTTCCATATTAATGCTGTAATGATGCATTTGCCTCCTAATGTTTTTAGAACTTTGGGATGAGTAAGCTTAGCCACACACTGATTTTTACTGATTTGCTGATTTACTTGTAATTTCATGATTATAATGACTATTCTCTGTCTTCCTTCTTTTCACTTTATTAAACATTTAATTAATCCTAAAGGGGAGTGTAGAATATTATGTATTTTAAACTCCACTCAATGCTTCCTGTGTGTTGTACGTTTACTCCTTTACATTTTGAGTACTGCATCGATAATGGACTGTGGTTGCTATGTGTTACTTGGTAGGTTCTATTTTCTAGACTTAGGACACTTTGAGTTTCCAGCCACAGAGGGTTTGTAAGAAAGGGAGTCAAAGGTTACAGGTGTTTTGGATGATGAGACCATGAAGGGGTCAAATGAATAAATGAATAAATTCTGTCTCCATCCCTCCACTTTTGTGGCTGCCTGCATCTCTTTATGAAGAAAAAACTTCACTATGAAATTCTGTGCTTCAGGTCTTTCTCCTGGTCAAAACAACACACTTCCAAAAACTTGACAAATGAAACAAAAGCAGCAGCAGCTGGAATGGGAAATGTTATGCGATCATGGACTTTGTAATGTTGTAATTCTGTTCTTATTCTCTTCACATTAAGAACAAAAAGCAGTTAGACAGATTCAGGGATATTTCTGGGGGATATAAGAACATATTCTGATACAGTTCATTGTAATTGTTAGATCCTTGGCTACACACCCTTCCACACTTCAGTACTCACAGACAATGGTCTACTTACCCCTGGCTCCGCCCACTTACAGGCTTCTTAACATGACATGAACCTGGACTATTTCAGTACTGACCTGAACAATTGCTGCTCCAAAGCACTTATAGTGGTCATGCACGTTACACACACACAATGTGATTCGAGCCTTCTCTTGAGTTTTGGTCACATTTTTATTCTTACATGGATGTAGTGCTTCCCTCCTGTGTGTCTCACATTATCCTCTAGATGGCAGCAGCAGCATCAGACCAACTCACAATAAACACTTTAACTCTATTGATCACTGCTGTAACTCCACCTGTGGACTCAGAGCTGTGTTTTAAATGAAGATAAATCAGATAAGCAAGAAATAAACCCCAACAGGACATGCTGTGAGAGGAAAATTATCAACAATGCAAAGCGGAGTTACTCTTACCACCCTGAAGACTAATATTTTCCTGTGACAACATTTATTAAAGTATTTAATTTATTTTATACCACAACAATTTTCCAAACATTGACATTTTGTTAGATTTATTATAGAACAACACGCTTTTATCTCTTTACACTGTAGTTACATTTAATAATAATAACCATTTACAGTTACATTTAATAATAATATCCATTTACAGTTACATTTAATAATAAGATGCTATAATGTATCTTATGACGCTATAAGATACTATAATGATGATTGTTTAGATTCCTTCATGAACTGCTGTTTTTTGTAACTAGATTATATGTTTACACGTACGATATTTCCTCATTTTTAAAAATGTAAAAATGCATGACGTGTGCTGTGATATGAAGTGGTGAAGCTTACGCAAGTCAACACACACTTATACATTTACAAAGTCAAGTGTGACAGTTTGAATTCATTTGAAAGTGTCTCTGCTGCATTTTGCTCACACACTTCACACACATGTTTGTTGTGAGCAGTTTCCTCACAGAGACAGAAGCGGAAGTGGATGTGGCTTCACTTTCTGGTTAAGACAAAGATCTGGGTGGGTCAGAGACTGTGACAGACTTTGAAGCGAGCCTTTGAAAGAACAGGAGATTTAATATCTCTCTGAAGTGGAGTTGGTGTGGAGATCTGGGAGTGTGAACTCAGGATGAAGATCCTCCTCATCTTCACCCTCTGTCTGATCTCAGGTAAAGAAATGCACTTCAGAATAATCCTCACTGTCAGCAGCAGTGTTACAGGAAGGAAGGTTTTGCTCAGATGGATGTTTGGTGTTTTGTTAGATGGAGGAGCCTCCAAGAACATAACAGGATATTCAGGAGGAGGAGTCCTTATCAAGTGCAAGTATCATACAGAATACACAGAAAACCGAAAATTTTACTGTAAGGGTTCATGGCTATCCTGTTCTTACCAAATAAAGACAGGAGCTAAAAACGAGTGGATAAATTCAGGAAGATTCTCACTGATTGATGACACCAAATCAGCAGAGTTCAGTGTGATGATCAGAGAGCTCACTGTAGAGGACACTGGGACGTACCAGTGTGGAGTTCATAAATTTGGAAAAGACATTTACATACCGGTGAAACTGAAGGTAAAGGAAGGTGAGTCTCCCACCGCTGCCTTCTGTTTATCTTCCTGAACATTTAGCATCATTAGCATTATCTACACTGAAAGTACAAACAGTAGGATTTTCTATATGCTATATAATGCTTATTTATAATTATATTACAGTGGTGTTGAATGCTCAGTACTGATTGGTGTTGATTCATTTTCTATAACAGCAGCTCTGACATTAGTGCTGACTGAAAATCTCAGGTTTATGCGAATGAGCTCAATCTAATACATTATTGTTTCTATAGTAACA
The DNA here is from genome assembly GCF_001660625.3 of Ictalurus punctatus. NCBI lineage: Eukaryota > Metazoa > Chordata > Actinopteri > Siluriformes > Ictaluridae > Ictalurus > Ictalurus punctatus. The sequence continues at coordinate 24,765,281 of NC_030426.2, read as the reverse complement.
GCTAGTTCACAGGGACTTTTACCACATAATGTACCACATTAATAGATGTGAAAACACATTATTTAATAACAAAAATATATTTTCCTTGATATGGTTAGTTTTTCTGTGAAAGGCTGAACGTTTAATAAATGTTTATTGAACAGTTAAACAGAGCAGATTGAACTCTTCACTTTTTCAGTAACATGACGAGCTGCATTATGATGTCAGGTCCACCATGGACGGTCTCCCCAGAGGGCACGCGTGTTTTTGAACTTCTTATTTAGTTTTAGTTCCTGTGTTTGTGCTCATCTCAGGTGTATTTCTCCTGATTAGTTTCTGTATTTAAGTTCTGTGTTTTCTCTCCTTAGTTGCTTGGCGTTTATGTTTTCCCCTGTCATAGCCTTGTCTTAATTTTGGTTGGTTTTGCTAGGTCTTGGTTCTTTTTCTGTCTTCTGGTTGTTTGTTAGTTGTTTATTTAATAACGCTCATCTGCACTCCCATCCGTCTCCCTGGATTTTGTACATATGTATTTTGGGTTTGTTTTGTTTTGGGGGAGAAAATAAGAGGCTGGTGATGGAACGACTGTTTATCTCATAAATTTAATAATAATAATGTCACGTTTCAAGGTAGAGACGGATGCAAATGCAGAATTTACAGTTTTAATAAAGAAACAAACAAAGTGCAAAAGACAAAATGGCATGGACTCCAAACACATGGACAAAGAAAGGCTAACGTGAGATAAAGAGTGCAATGCAAACTGTGACTATATACAAGAGTGCTAATTACCAGGAAGGTGAATCAGGTGCAGGTGGTCATGTGACTCTGGTGCAATGGCTGTTGGGAAGTGTAGTTCAGTGTTCCCTTACTGATTTCATGTCAAATAATAATAATAATAATAATAATAATAATAATAATAATAATAAAACACTTAGTGGTGTCGTTGGCAAATACTTAGCTCCAATGGTGATTATTTTCATTAAAAACACGCCCCCATGTGTTTTATTTCTTACTTATGTACGTTGTAACCATGATATGAACTTGCTTTTAACAGGGGGCTCGGTCTCTAGAGAAGTGAGTGCATATGCAGGGGGAGGAATCAACATCAAGTGCAGATATGAGGATGAATATAAAGACAAACCCAAATCTTTCTGTAAGATGGGATCACATCAGTGGAGTTTTAATCAAATAACAACAAAACTACACAGTGAATGGTCACATGATGGCAGATTCTCAATTCAGGACAGCAGAAGTGCAGGACTCTTCAGTGTGTTTATCAGAGAGCTGATTACGGAGGACACTGGAACATACGCGTGTGCTGTTGTTGTGTCTGATGAAATACAGATTTACACTGTAGTGAAGCTGAAAGTAACAGAAGATGAGGATCTTTAATTATGTGTTTTATCAGAAGAAACATCAGATTTATATGTAAATTTACTGTATAACTGTCTAAGTGTTGTTAATCAGAGCTAGGACACATATACACATATAAACTGATCTGATTGGTTGTGATTTGCAGATCTGTCCTATGAGAAGTCCATCAGTAAGACTGCCCATGTAGGAGGAGATATGATTGTCAGCTGTAAATACCCAGAATCCCTCAGGAGTGACTCCAAGTTTCTCTGCAAGACGAGGCTGCAACGTGCTGCTTGTTCTTATAAAGAATCTGTTAAAGAAAGTAGAAAATATGTAAATGAGGGGAAATTCTCCCTGTATGATGACAGAGAAACACAAATGTTGACTGTGAGTATTAGAAGTGTAACTGAGCAGGACTCTGGTGAATACTGGTGTGGAGCTGAAGCAGCCTGGACATCTGATCATGGATACAAGGTTTATTTCACACAGATCGACCTGACAGTTGCTGGTGAGTTTGTATGAGTAAAGCTGCTATTCTGTAATTTCAGACCATTCTGACAGCTTGATATATCTTAGAATGTATTTTATATTCTTGCTCTATTGGAAGAGAGGTTTTGCTTCTTACTGAAATACATTTGCTTACTTCAAGCATTTATTCATCAACAGAAAAAGAAAATGAATTCATTCATCTTCACAGAGTCACATCCTCATTGACACTTAACAGTAATGTAGTGTAGCCATTCCACTTCTCAGCATGTTTGTGGGAGTGGGAGAAAACCAGAGAACCCGGAGGAATCACAGAACAGAACATGTAAAAACTTCATGTAGACAGTAACCCGAGCTGTAGACTTACTGAAAAACATCTGCTGTACTCACAGAGACCAGGATGCTCATAATGAATCCCACTATCAGGCTACACCCAGAGGTGGATGGGTTCTCTTATGAGTCTGGTTCCTCTCAATGTCCTCATTACTTATAATATTTTGTCACTTAACACCAAATTTTTACTCTCAACACTTTTATAGATAAAAGCCCTGTACTGCTTTCAGGCATATGCTGGATCTACATACGACTCCTTTATCATCCAAACTATCTATATGTTTCTGTGCTTTAGATCCACGTGTCCCTGTTTCAGCATCAGTGCCAACAAAATATTCATTAACATCTTTACCAACATCATCATCACCATCATCATCATCATCATCATCATCCACGCTACTACTTCTCCCAAATAAGCACAACTCCTGGCCTACTCCAGCTTCTCCTCCAGCAGGTGATTCTGCTCAGATCCTCATCACCCCCAGAGTCTAACTACATGACTTTGATGAATCTGATCCCTTATGAATGATCAGCATGTAGGTTAAAGTGACGGTCTGTTTGTTTCTCTTCCAGGATTTCCAGCTTCCACTGTGATCACTGTGTCTGTAATTCTGCTGCTGCTTCTGATTGGAGTCATATTCCTCATTGTGATTCTACATAAGAGACACAGGACGCAAAGTACACACACACACACACACACACACACACGCACACACGCACACACACACACACACGCACACACACACCACCATAGAAAATGAGGCTGGACTGCTACATGAGTGATTCTCCTCCCAGTTAGTGTTATAGTCATATAATCAATAACACGTCAAACTCACGTCAAAAGGGTTTCAGTCATACATGTGGTGTCTGTACTTATAAAGATTAAACTAACACTTGTTCTTTTTCTTTCCTCATCTTCCTGCAGGTCCAGGAACAATGACACCAACTTACAGAGAGGTGAGTACAAATTAACAGTAAAACAACTCATTGACTCCATTAAGTAATTTGACAAAACATTTAAAGTTTTTACAACTTCTAAAACATCTCTTTTTTATTATTATAATTTCAGACAAATGGAGATTATGAAAATGACCCAAATGTGCTCCATTTCCAGTCAAGACAAATGACCAACCAATCAGATTCAGTCTATCAAAGTCTGAACCCCAACACCAACCAATCAGATTCGGTCTACCAAAGTCTGAACCCCAACACCAACCAGTCAGATTCGGTCTACCAAAGTCTGAACCCCAACACCAACCAATCAGATTCGGTCTATCAAAGTCTGAAACCCAACACCAACCAATCAGATTCAGTCTACCAAAGTCTCAAGTGTTAAACGGGCCAGTTGGACACAGTTGGAGTCAGAAATTGCCCTCTAACCAATGAGATTGTTGCTGCCAGATTCTCTATTAAACTGGACTGGCCTCTCATTTGAAAATTATTCTAGTTTCAAACTAAATTGTGGAATAACCTGTCAAGATCAGATGACGTAAATGAATAGTTTTTCAAAAAGCCAGTTTATCGCTGTTCAGAAGTTTGCTATATGCTTGGAAACCAGCACATGGAAGTGCTGAGAGTCTTCATCCTCATCCTGAAATGTGGTCAAATAAAGTGTATAAAAGATGCCATTTCATATGTTAGATATCATGTGTTCTGTGATTAACTGATGCTGAAAGTTTGTGGTTGTGAGTTTGTTTTGAGAGTCAGGATTTGAGTTGTTCACAAAATTACACACACCTCCTTCAAGTTACATTTCTGATGTGTAATGATTTTCATAACCTCCATGACACAGGGTTAGAGGTTAGTTAGAAGTTTCAGCTCAATAGCCACGCTCAACAATCAACAGTGAACATTTATTATTATTTATTGTTATTTTTATCATGAATCATCATTTATCATTCCCTACTTTAATCACTTTTAATCATTTTATACAATAATTTTCCATATTAATGCTGTAATGATGCATTTGCCTCCTAATGTTTTTGGACCTTTGGGATGAGTAAGCTTAGCCACACACTGATTTTTACAGATTTACTGATTTACTTGTAATTTCATGATTATAATTACTATTCTCTGTCTTTTTTATTTTCACTTTGATTATTAAACAATTAATTAATCCTAAAGGGGAGTGTAGAATATTATGTATTATAAACTCCACTCAATGCTTCCTGTGTGTTGTACGTTTACTCCTTTACATTTTGAGTACTGCATCGATAATGGACTGTGGTTGTGTTGGCTCGAATTTAGCCTATTACCCCAAAACATTTAAAATTCAACTTAGAAGCCAATACTCACATCTACCTCTGAGACCAGTTGGAGATAGAAAAAATACACCAGCCATGAGTGAGAAGAAGCAAGGGTCCAGCTTTATTGTTTCATTCCACCACACGAGATCCACACCGATGAGAATTCTCAGAAGTGATCCCCCTACCCTGAGCTTAAGCTCCAGTATTTATACTGTATTTACACACTAGATAACCCATAGGTTTCCAGAAAAGGCCTATTTCACTTACCCATAGAATTGAAACCAGGGGTTTTAATTTACACATAAAATCAGAACCCAGGCATTTCCAACAACCCAGGAAACAAAAACCCAGAGTTTCTAGCTACCTAGGTTGTCAAAAACCAGGATTCTCATTTACCTAGGGGGTCAAAAACCAGGATTCTCATTTACCTAGGCAGTCAGAAACCAGGATTCTCAATTCCCTAGGTAAAAAAAATGACGTAGACAAGACGACTAAACAACCGGGAGGGACCTTGGTCTTATCGTTATATCGAGGGGGGGGGGCAGTTTGACCCACCCTTATAACTGGCTCTCTTCATGGTTCTCTAAAAATTACGACCTTCCTTGCGAGACGACAATCTTCCCCGCCTAAATCATGAGTAAGTGATTAACTGAGTTCCCCTAATCATTTATTACTACTACTACTGCCGTACGTATGAGTACACTACAGTAACTAACTACTTGATCTACACGACCCTATCTTTCTCAACTAGGCCTGTCAGCCCACAGTTTTGTATTTGTCGGGACCTGCAGATTCTTGCTTCCCCTCAAAAACCAAACCACAGTCTTTCGCAGTCAGGGGTGGGCGAAAAAACCTCTTACGAGGAAAAATTCCCACCCTGCCAGCACTATGTGCTCAGCAGCACCATTATACTTTTCTGTGCCTGATTGCGTCACACTTTTTTGCCCATCACATTACATTTCATGTCACATATCACAGCATTTTATAACACTCGGCATAACAGTCTCTATCGGCAGTATCCCTCTGTATTCCAGTTGTCTTCGGCTCAAGCACTTTACGTACTGTAGAGAACCACCCTTTGGGGAGAGGTTAGGCTAGCACTTACACCCAGGGTATGGATCATCACATCTTCTTCTCACCCCTCAGGGTTCAGTAGATCTGCAACACAAATGAACATATAGAAAACACCAATAGGTCCCGTTTGTCTCGGATAGGCCCATTACCTTGCCACTACCTTGTACAAACGGGTCCTTGCGCCCCCTTTCCCATCAGTCCAGGCTTATGTCCCGTCTCATGTTCTCGTAGACGCTGGTGTTGCTGCTGTCACTGCTCATTGACCCCTGTCTGTCGCTGCTGTCGCTGCTCATTGTCTCCCGTCGCATGGTCTCAATCACCACCCCCCGTTGAGGCGGTAACGCCTCACCCTTAACAACATACTGGCCAGAAAAGGAGGCTGAGGACATCACCATCCGCCGTGCGCAGGGGATCACACAGCAGGCCACCAGAGCCATAAGGAGAAGGAGGACGAACAGGGACGCTCCCAAGCGGGTCAGGGCAGCAGTCCAATCTCCAGAAAGAAACCAGGAGAGCCACGGCGGGAGGCGGAGACTAGACCCAAAGCCGGAGTTAGCCGCTTGCTCCGTCTGGAGGGCTTGTAGTTGGCCCAGGACCTTGGAGAGGGCTCCCTCAGAACCAGTGTGCAAAGGGATTGCAGCACAGCACTCGGGACCAATCATTGTACAGACACCTTCCTCCGGGGCCCGCATCTGGTCCAGGACAAAACGGTTCTGAGCAGCCATGAGGGAAGTGGCATGGAGCTGATCACGGACCAGTCCGAGAGCACTCAGCAAGTAGTTAATGAAGCGTTGCTCGTTGTACCACATGTAATTAATCCATGCCACGTTGCGGTTGATCTGCACGGCCGGGAGCAAAATAGACGCTACACCACTGCCAACGACCTCCATGGCTCTGTAGCGAGCAGGAACGCCAACGGGGGTACCCCCAAAGTCAAGATGGACGGTCTCATCAGCAGCCCAGTCAGAATAGTTCGCTGCATCAGCGTCACGGACATACTGAGTCCATAGGGCCACGTCGCGGCGTGAACGGGACCGGCCGGAAGACGGTCGGTCAGCCACCAACAAAACACGGGTCTTACCATCCAACCTAACCGGGGCGCAGCATCCCTGCCACTCCGCAGGCAAGGTCTGGCGTACAAGTTGGCCCCCGCAAAACCAGAACACATCCGCAAGGGGAACAGTACCACCACTAAGATCAGGTAGGGGAATTACCACGTTGGGGGTGCATGGGGGTGAATCACAAACAGAGGGGGTTTCAATTTGCAAATCATTAGCGAACAGGGAGACATTACATCGGGCAGACACATTTCCCACAGGATATACGCCAACAGAGGAGCAGAGGCAGATGGGAAAGAACGAGGGCAGAGACGGTTGGACGCGGACAAAAGTCGACACTTGGGTGGTTACAGGGTGAAACAGGCATGAGGAGCTTGCATTGTGCATCCACGGTGGGCCAAAATCAGCAGAAAGGGCCCCAAGGAGGCACACAGTAGGACACAAAAAATCAACAGAATAGGGGTTGGTGAGGCATTCTGTGAGGTTCCCCATAGGCAGCATAAAATGGGGGTTGAGGCTACGATCATGACATACGAGACACGAGCGATCTGTCACAGATCGAGCAGTGTGGACCATCCATGCCATATACATGTTACTCTGCTCCTCCGTGAGCGAGGTGTTAGCGGTAGAGATTGAATAATATTGTAATTTCATTAATTTATGTGCGATCGGAGTTGACATCGGGGCAATGAGGAGGGGGTGGAGAGCCCGGGATGCGAAGGGTGACCCTGTACTATCATGGTAAGAACATGCCGTAGCCGAGCAAAGGAACGGTAGCCACAGGGGGCCAATCGTGGGCAGCTCGAAGGAGCACCTACTCGTCCGTGCCCTACCAGTAATTCTAAGATGTCCTACGCGAATCTCCACAGACCGAGCTGGGGAGAAAGTGAATGAGGCCAAATAGGGACTTCTCTCAATCAGGGACTCTTCATGGGCGAGTCTAAGGAGAGCTAACGCGCACATCGAGCTACGGGAACCTATAGTTGAGCCAGGGGCCGTCCAGGATCGAACACGCCTAATACGAGGATAGAGGGCTGTGCGGGAAGGAGCAGCCGCTTGTGGGCGTAATGTATGATAGGAATCCAGGGCATTCCTTTTAAACATTGGGTCGTAGAAAAAGAAAAAGAGTGCTATTAGCCCTGCTGTAAAAATCAGTTTACCCACATACGTGCTACTATTCTGTGGAGCTTGTTCCACCGGTCCCCTCCGGAACCGGGGGTAGGGGAGTGCGCAAGGATTCATGCGGAGACTGACGTTCAGGAGTAAGAGACTGTAGCGTATCTGAGTTGATTAGGCTCAGAGGCAAAGCGGGGTCGTCAAGGTCCTGACAGAGAGTGGCAAATGTAGACAGAAAATCCTCCGTTGCTGGGGTTACAACTTCCTGTGGGCAGGTAACTACACCCGTCACTTCTACTCGGGGCGTGAGAACGGTGAGGCTACTGGCATCAGACTGAGACAGTCTATCTAGTTTTTCCACAGCTCGCCGCTGATTCTGGGCTCGAGTGCCGTAGGCAGGGCTCAGGGATGCACCCGAATCACTGTCACTATCAGTGAACACCACTGCCCCAGTGGGCTTCCTTGTACTGACTAGTCTTGAGGTCGATGGTTGTTCGTCGGTAGTGTCTTGCAGTAGCGGTCCCTTACCTGGTTCGGCGCTGCTGCAGTGGTTCAAGTGATACTAGTAATTCCTCCCCTCTACTTTCACAGCCGCGGGGGTTGCAGCGACCACGGTGAATGGTCCTTCCCGACGTCCCGCAAGGGGGCTCTTTCTCTTGAAAACACTATATGTATACCTGGTCCCCCGGTGCCACTAGGCGCACGTCCTCCCGTACCTCGCTCTCTCCATGGACTGCCTCACGAACCTGTGAATACAAATGTCTATGGATTTTGGTGAGGGTTCGCACATAATCCTGCATTTCGTCCTCCAATTGTGCCAAAGACGGCCCTGTGTATGGACCTCGGGTGAATGCCATAGGCATTGGGCGCCCAGTAAGCATTTCATGAGGTGTCAAGTGCGTCATACGATTGGTCTGAGAACGCATCTTCATCAAGGCCAGTGGTAAGGCCTGTACCCAGTTCAGGCGAGAGCTCTCGCATATTTTTGCCAGTTTATTAACTAGGGTACCGTTCACTCGTTCTACCATGCCCTGGGATTGAGGATGATACACACAGCCTAGCTTATGATCTATCCCCAAGGCAGATGCCGCATTGTCAATGACGTTATTCACAAAGTGGGTACCGTTGTCCGAACTCAGAAAATCTGGAATACCGAACCGGGGAATGACTTCGCGACATAAAAATTTAGCCGCGGTCCTCGCATCTTCCTTGGAAGTTGCAGCTGCCTCCACCCACCTGCTGAAGCGGTCTACTATTACTAGAATGTAGCGCTTCCCTTCTTTCCGGTTGTCTGCTCCCATGTCTACATAATCCATCATTATATGCCGGAATGGCCCGTCGGCGGGGGAATATGTCCTAAAGGAGCAGTGAAGTTCTTTCGCACATTGTTCTTGATACACACTTCACATCTATTCAACACATAGTCCACCATACTGGCCAGAAATGGGGACCACCATTCCTGACGGATTTTTCGGATAGTTTCGGTTCTATGGGCATGATCCAAGCCATGGGCTTCTTTGATCAAGAGCGGGAGGTAACTGGCTGGGGCTATACACAATCCTTCTATGCTGCGCCACAATCCAGTACCCGCCTCTTTTCTTGCCCCCCGTTTTATCCACGCCGATACTTCAGCCACACCTGCGGTGTTCTGCAGCTCCACCAAGTGGGCCACATTGTCTACCTGCGGATGCCGCATCGGACTTTCTCCAGGCTGAGTTAGGGCCATCATCTGCCCCGGCCCTACGGCAGCTTTCTTAGCTGCCTCATCCGCCAGTGAGTTCCCTTTAGTGATAAAGGAGTCATCGGTCCTATGTGCCCTGCATTTCACTACAGCTAATTTTGCGGGCAATGTCATAGCATATAGTAAATCTGAAATCGCTTCCCCGTGGGTCACGGCGGTCCCATCTGCCCGCTGGAATCCCCTTTGAGCCCAGATTGGTCCAAACACATGGCAGACTCCATGAGCATAGGCTGAGTCCGTATATATATTGCAACTCTCATTACGGCCCAAATTACATGCAGCTGTCAACACCCATAGTTCAGCTAGCTGGGCCGAGCAGGGTTGGGGGAGCGGAACACTCATCACTACCTCAAACGTCGCCGGGTTTCGTCGTGCTTCTACTACTGCCAACCCAGCCTTATTGCCCGTATCAGTACGATAACAGGAACCGTCCACAAAATACGTATGCTTAGCATTATCAATAGGGCAGTTCTCCAAATCTGAACACGCTTTCAAAAATATCTCTGATACCGCTACGCACTCATGGGGTACACCATCTATCGGGGTTACCAGTTTATCGGCCGGATTCACCGTGGTGCACCATTCTATGGTGAGCTCCGGGGCTGACAGAATGGAGTCATATCCTGTTCGACGGGAGTTCGTTATCACAAAGGTCTGACTCGTTAGGAGAGCATGCAGTGCATGGGTCGTATATAATGTAACTGGGTGCCCCATGGTGATTGAGGACGCTTTCTGATATGCAAATGCGGCCGCTGCCAAAGACCGATAACAGGGGGGCATCCCTTTTTCCACGTTATCGAGAGCCGTGCTGTAATAGGAGATGGCCTGTTTTCCCATCCCTTGTTGCTGCTGAGTTAGGACGGCCGATGCGTACCCCTTTCTTTCGGATACATAGAGGTGAAAAGGTTTGCTATAATCTGGGTTAGCCAATGCAGGAGCGGTCATTAAGGCCATTTTAATATCTGCGAGTGCAGCTAGAGCTTCAGGAGTCCAGACGAGGGGGGCATTTGGCTGTGATTGGTCTGCTGCCTTAATCATATCCCGTAATGGTTGGACCCTTAGCGCGAACTCACATATCCATGGGCGACTGAACCCCGCCATTCCTAGAAATGCCAACATCTGTCGCACGGTGGTTGGCTGTGGGGCCTTGCGTATGGCCTCTACATGCTTTGGCGCTATAGTACGGCTTTCTCCCTCTAACACACGACCTAGGTATTCCACCTTTTGTCTACAAAATTGCAACTTTTCTTTACTTACTTTGTGGCCATTTTCGGCCAACATTCTTAGAACCTTTAGAGAGTCGTGCTGGCATTGCTCTTTAGACGCACTACAAATCAAAAGGTCGTCGACATATTGCAAGATGGTGCTACGGCACTCCAGGGCTGAGAGGTCTTGAGCCAGTACCTGATTAAATATGGATGGGCTCTCACAGTATCCCTGCGGAAGTCTAGTGTATGTGTACTGCTGCCCTTCGTATGTGAAAGCAAACAAATGCTGTGAGTCTGGGTGTAGTGGCACGCTAAAAAATGCTGAGCATAAATCTATGACAGTATACCATTTGGTCCCTTCTGGAATGTTCGACAATAGGGTGTGTGGGTCTGGCACTACTGGTGTTTCCGGTATCACAATTTGGTTAATAGCACGCAAATCATGTACTAGCCTCCACTTCTCTGAGTCAGGTTTTCTAACTGGAAAAATGGGGGTATTGCACTGACTTCGCGTGGAGATTAGAACTCCGGCCTCTACCAATCCGTGTATTGTGGGCCGTATGCCTTCTCTAGCTTGCACTGACAACGGATACTGTTTCTGGTAGGGCAACCTTGCATTCTCTTTTACCTTAATCTGAGCTAGGTTGGCGGATTTAACCAACCCTACGTCGGTCGGATGTTTTGTCCATAGCTGTTCTGGAATAGTTTTCAGTATTTCCTCATTGTCCTGATCTTTTGCTGCCTTAACTGCCATTTGTAAACCACTCCGGTCCGTGTTCGTGCATATGCAGACACTAGTGGCCACGGCGGTATCAACTGCTGTTACTGAGATTCGCACAAACTTTCCATCAGACGACTTGTGCAATAATGGATTGGTAGTTGGCTTCCACTCTTTTACTTCTTTTGCCTGCCCTATCATTGGCTCTACCTCTTCCCGTTCCAGGCCTTTGGTGACCATGAGTGTGACATGGGGCGCTGTCCCTTCCAGCTGATACCAGTTAGCGATTCTATCTGGGAGCTTTATAATAGCCGCCACTCCCTGTGGGCCGCTTATTATTTCCATGGTTTTAATGTCCATTACTTGTCCCTGTTCCATGTCCTCCCAAAGCTGAGCATATTCCTGGTCTCGTCCACCGTCATCATTTTTAATAGTGCAATATAAAGGGGCCTCCACTTCTGTGCAATCGGGCCGCATGTACTGTAACCATGGTTTCCATTCTGCGTATCTGTGCCAGAGTTCCGAGTTAGCTGGATCGGACATCTCTAGCCAGTATACCATCCTCACATTACGGGCGGTGCTAGGTGGCTCGTGCAACAGTAGGAATTGTGTGGATATTGATTTGGGGAACATCACCCAAATCCCAGTCGCTTCGCACTGTATCTGAGCTCCCAACTTACACAGGGCATCACGTCCCAGTAGGTTAACAGGCGCTCCTGGCGAATATAACAGGGGTGCTTGTATTGTCACACCATCCAGAGATAGTTCTTGAGGCTCGGTGAATCGTAAGGTCTGTATTTTTCCTGAGAAGCCCATAGTTTAAATAGCCTTCTTTCCCTATACTTGAATATGTAGCTCCAGTGTCGATCATAAAAGGCGCTTGCAAGGTGTTTCCGATCGTCACTGTAACAGTTGGCTCTTGTTCTGGATGCAGTGTGGTGACGGACTGCATGAGCTCCCCCCCGGGCTTCTCTCGGCCTCCTCAACTCTGGCTGGGTCCCGGCTCCCCATAGGGGCCATACATGGGGCCACCTTGGGGTACTGGGGGTAGCGGTTGACACCGAGGTGGCATTCCATAGCTCTCCAGCGCTCTCGGTCCAAGCACCTGACCTCTTCTTTCAGCCCTATCCACGCGGTCTCCCCAAGTTGGTCGTGGGACACGTGGACAATTTCTCCTGAAGTGGCTAGGATCACCGCATCCCCAACACCCTTCAGTTGCCATATCTGGTCTTGGCAAAACTCGACCCCGTCCGTATCCTCGTCCCCTCCCCCAGGCAGGTGGCATTCCCGGGTGCATGGGGGCCCTCATATGATATATGTAATCCATCTGGTCGGGGTGCAGCATAGTAGTTATGTGTGGGACTTGCTGTTGTGGGTGGGCCTGGTATCCATTGGCCAACAGCATAGGGTCAGCCTGTGCTGGGGCTGACGCTTGTGGATGGGGCACCATCACTGCCGCTTGTTTAATGTGCTCCCTCCTCCGTTCCTTCTCTTCCTGTTTAGTCCTGGTCAGTTCGCCGAGCTGTGCTTTATAGAGTTGGCTCATTAGGGTTTCAATGGCATCTTTAGCTTCTTTTTTCAGCTTCCTGTGTTGCTCCACGTGATGGGTCACATGTGCCAGAAATGAAGCCCATTCCATTGCGTTGAGCCCCACCACTTCCTCTAATTTCTTCTGTACCTCCCCAGGGAGAGCCTTCTTCAATAGCAGTTTGAACAGTCCCACACTTGCCACTGAATCGTCCCATTTGGCACCCGTTTCATCCCTCCATTTATCTTGAAACTTTTGTATGAAGGTTATCACGTTTTCTTCGTCTTTCAGTTTTATATTTTCAAGCTTCCCAGGGTCCATCTTAGCCGGAAACATACTCCTCACAGCATCCCATATTTCTTGTCGGTATAGGCCAAACGGGATGGCATCAGCCTTGGGGTCGTCTATCAAATCCCTGTGTTCTGCCCCATCGAAAATTTCTTCAGCCCGTCCCTTGCCCACTGTTTGGCAGAGAATCGCTTTGATATCGCCTATCGCCAGGTGCTGTCCTGATGTTTTTTCCTCAAACTGTGTAATCGATTTCTGCCCCCCTTCACACATGTTGGGTAATCGTTGGATCAGGCCCGTTAGGTCCATGAAACTCCAGGGTGCATAATGTAGGGCTTTTCCTTTAACCATGAGGGGCATCATCTGAGTAAGGCTGGGCTCCGACTGGGAGCGGGCATGCGCCAAGCACGCTGTGACACCAGGTTCGAATCTCACTGGGGGCCTCAACATTTATTCCCCTCTCTATCCAGCCCTGGAGTCTAATCTATCTATCTTTTATCTAATCCTTTTCCAGCGGTATTAGGGGTCCCCACCAATGCAGCCGCCACTAGACTGCTAGTCTAGTCTAGTAGCCGGTATCTGGGGTCTGAGGCCTCATTTTCCACCTGCTTTCTATCCCAGCCCTGGAGTCCCACAACAATTTTGTAGTCTTTGGAGTCCACACAACATTGACATTTTGTTAGATTTATTATAGAACAACACGCTTTTATCTCTATACACTGTAGTTACATTTAATAATAATAACCATTTACAGTTACATTTAATAATAATATTCATTTACAGTTACACTTAATAATAAGATGCTATAATGTATCTTATGACGCTATAAGATACTATAATGATGATTGTTCAGATTCCTTCATGAACTCCTGTTTTTTGTAACTAGATTATATGTTTACACATACAATATTTCCTCATATTTAAAAATGTAAAAATGCATGACGTGTGCTGTGATATGAAGTGGTGAAGCTTACGCAAGTCAACACACACTTACAAATTTACAAAGTCAAGTGTGACAGTTTGAATTCATTTGAAAGTGTCTCTGCTGCATTTTGCTCACACCCTTCACACACACGTTTGTTGTGAGCAGTTTCCTCACAGAGACAGAAGCGGAAGTGGACGTGGTTTCACTTTCTGGTTACGACAGATCTGGGTGGGTCAGAGATTGTGACAGACTTTTAAGCGAGCCTTTAAAAGAACAGAAGCTTTAATATCTTTCTGAAGTGGAGTTGGTGTGGAGATCTGGGAGTGTGAACTCAGGATGAAGATCCTCCTCATCTTCACCCTTTGTCTGATCTCAGGTAAAGAAATGCACTTCAGAATAATCCTCACTATCAGCAGCAGTGTTACATGAAGGAAGGTTTTGCTCAGATGGATGTTTGGTGTTTTGTTAGATGGAGAAGCCTCCAAGGAAGTAAAAGGATATTCAGGAGGAGGAGTCCTTATCAAGTGCAATTATGATACAGAATACACACAAAAACAAAAATATTTCTGTAAGGGTTCAGTACGAGGCTGTTCTGACCAAATAAAGACAGGAGCTAAAAACGAATGGATAAATTCAGGAAGATTCTCACTGTTTGATGACACCAAATCAGCAGAGTTCAGTGTGATGATCAGAGAGCTCACTGTAGAGGACACTGGGACGTACCAGTGTGGAGTTGATAAACTGGGAATAGACATTTACACACCTGTGGAACTGAAGGTAAAGGAAGGTGAGTCTCCCACCGCTGCCTTCTGTTTATCTTCCTGAACATTTAGCATCATTAGCATTATCTACACTGAAAGTACAAACAGTAGGATTTTCTATATGCTATATAATGCTTATTTATAATTATATTACAGTGGTGTTGAATGCTCAGTACTGATTGGTGTTGATTCATTTTCTATAACAGCAGCTCTGACATTAGTGCTGACTGAAAATCTCAGGTTTATGCGAATGAGCTCAATCTAATACATTATTGTTTCTATAGTAACAGCTAGTTCACAGGGACTTTTACCACATGATGTACCACATAAATGGATGTGAAAACACATTATTTAATAACAAAAATATATTTTCCTTGATATGGTTAGTTTTTCTGCGAAAGGCTGAATGTTTAATGAATGTTTATTGAACAGTTAAACAGAGCAGATTGAACTCTTCACTTTTTCAGTAACATGACGAGCTGCATTATGATGTCAGGTCCACCATGGACGGTCTCCCCAGAGGGCACGCGTGTTTTTGAACTTCTTATTTAGTTTTATTTCCTGTGTTTGTGCTCACCTCAGGTGTATTTCTCCTGATTAGTTTCTCTATTTAAGTTCTGTGTTTTCTCTCCTTAGTTGCTTGGCATTTATGTTTTCCCCTGTCATAGCCTTGTCTTAATTTTGGTTGGTTTTGCTAGGTCTTGGTTCTTTTTCTGTCTTCTGGTTGTTTGTTAGTTGTTTATTTAATAACGCTCATCTGCACTCGCATCCACATCCCTGGATTTTGTACATATGTATTTCGGGTTTGTTTTGTTTTTGGGGAGAAAATAAGAGGCTGGTGATGGAACGACTGTTTATCTCATAAATTTAATAATAATAATGTCATGTTTCAAGGTAGAGACAGATGCAAATGCAGAATTTACAGTTTTAATAAAGAAACAAACAAAGTGTAAAAGACAAAATGGCATGGACACCAAACACATGGACAAAGAAAGACTAACGTGAGATAAAGAGTGCAATGCAAACTGTGACTATATACAAGAGTGCTAATTTCCAGGAAGGTGAATCAGGTGCAGGTGGTCATGTGACTCTGGTGCAATGGCTTTTGGGAAGTGAAGTTCAGTGTTCCCTTACTGATTTCATGACAAATAATAATAATAATAATAATAATAATAATAATAATAATAATAATAAAACACTTAGTGGTGTCGTTGACAAATACTTAGCTCCAATGGTGATTATTTTCATTAAAAACACGCCCCCATGTGTTTTATTTCTTACTTATGTACGTTGTAACCATGATATGAACTTGCTTTTAACAGGGGGTTCGGTCTCAAGAGAAGTGAGTGCATATGCAGGGGGAGGAATCAACATCAAGTGCAGATATGAGGATGAATATAAAGACAAACCCAAATCTTTCTGTAAGATGGGAACACATCAGTGGTGTTTTAATCGAATAACAACAAAACTACACAGTGAATGGTCACATGATGGCAGATTCTCAATTCAGGACAGCAGAAGTGCAGCATTCTTCAGTGTGTTTATCAGAGAGCTGATTACGGAGGACACAGGAACATACGCGTGTGCTTTTGTTGTGTCTGATGAAATACAGATCTACACTGTAGTGAAGCTGAAAGTAACAGAAGATGAGGAGATTTAATTATTTGTTTTATCAGAAGAAACATCAGATTTATATGTAAATTTACTGTATAACTGTCTAAGTGTTGTTAATCAGAGCTAGGACACATATACACATATAAACTGATCTGATTGGTTGTGATTTGCAGATCTGTCCTATGAGAAGTCCATCAGTAAGACTGTCCATGTAGGAGGAGATTTGAATACCAGCTGTAAATACCCAGAATCCCTCAGGAGTGACTCCAAGTTTCTCTGCAAGACGAGGCTGCAACGTGCTGCTTGTTCTTATAAATTATCTGTTAAAGAAAGTAGAAAATATGTAAATGAGGGGAAATTCTCCTTGCATGATGACGGAGAAACACAAATGTTGACTGTGAGTATTAGAAATGTAACTGAGCAGGACTCTGGTGAATACTGGTGTGGAGCTGAAGCAGCCTGGACATCTGATCATGGATACAAGGTTTATTTCACACAGATCGACCTGACAGTTGCTGGTGAGTTTGTATGAGTAAAGCTGCTATTCTGTAATTTCAGACCATTCTGACAGATTGATTTATCTTAGAATGTATTTTATATTCTTGCTCTATTGGAAGAGAGGTTTTGCTTCTTACTGAAATACATTTGCTTACTTCAAGCATTTATTCATCAACAGAAAAAGAAAATGAATTCATTCATCTTCACAGAGTCACATCCTCATTGACACTTAACAGTAATGTAGTGTAGCCATTCCACTTCTCAGCATGTTTGTGGGAGTGGGAGAAAACCAGAGAACCCGGAGGAATCACAGAACAGAACATGTAGAAACTTCATGTAGACAGTAACCCGAGCTGTAGACTTACTGAAAAACATCTGCTGTACTCACAGAGACCAGGATGCTCATAATGAATCCCACTATCAGGCTACACCCAGAGGTGGAGGGTTCTCTTATGAGTCTGGTTCCTCTCAATGTCCTCATTACTTATAATATTTTGTCACTTAACACCAAATTTTTACTCTCAACACTTTTATACATAAGAGCCCTGTACTGCTTTCAGGCATATGCTGGATCTACATACGACTCCTTTATCATCCAAACTATCTATATGTTTCTGTGCTTTAGATCCACGTGTCCCTGTTTCAGCATCAGTGCCAACAAAATATTCATTAACATCTTTACCAACATCATCACCATCATCATCATCATCATCATCATCATCCACGCTACTACTTCTCCTAAATAAGCATAACTCCTGGCCTACTCCAGCTTCTCCTCCAGCAGGTGATTCTGCTCAGATCCTCATCACCCCCAGAGTCTAACTACATGACTTTGATGAATCTGATCCCTTATGAATGATCAGCATGTAGGTTAAAGTGACGGTCTGTTTGTTTCTCTTCCAGGATTTCCAGCTTCCACTGTGATCACTGTGTCTGTAATTCTGCTGCTGCTTCTGACTGGAGTCATATTCCTCATTGTGATTCTACATAAGAGACGCGGGACGCAAAGTACACACACACACACACACACACACACACACACACACACACACACACACACCACCATAGAAAATGATGTTGGACTGCTACGTGACTGATTCTCCTCCCAGTTAGTGTTATAGTCATATAATCAATAACACGTCAGACTCACGTCAAAAGGGTTTCAGTCATACATGTGGTGTCTGTACTTATAAAGATTAAAGTAACACTTGTTCTTTTTCTTTCCTCATCTTCCTGCAGGTCCAGGAACAATGACACCAACTTACAGAGAGGTGAGTACAAATTAACAGTAAAACAACTCATTGACTCCATTAAGTAATTTGACAAAACATTTCAAGGTTTTACAACTTCTAAAACTTCTCTTTTTTATTATTATAATTTCAGACAAATGGAGATTATGAAAATGACCCAAATGTGCTCCATTTCCAGTCAAGACAAATGACCAACCAATCAGATTCGGTCTATCAAAGTCTGAACCCCAACACCAACCAATCAGATTCAGTCTACCAAAGTCTGAACCCCAACACCAACCAATCAGATTCGGTCTATCAAAGTCTGAAACCCAACACCAACCAATCAGATTCAGTCTACCAAAGTCTGAACCCAACACCAACCAATCAGATTCAGTCTACCAAAGTCTCAAGTGTTAAACGGGCCAGTTGGACACAGTTGGAGTCAGAAATTGCCCTCTAACCAATGAGATTGTTGCTGCCAGATTCTCTATTAAACTGGACTGGCCTCTCATTTGAAAATTATTCTAGTTTCAAACTAAACTGTGGAATAACCTGTCAAGATCAGATGACGTAAATGAATAGTTTTTCAAAAAGCCAGTTTATCGCTGTTCAGAAGTTTGCTATATGCTTGGAAACCAGCACATGGAAGTGCTGAGAGCCTTCATCCTCATCCTGAAATGTGGTCAAATAAAGTGTATAAAAGATGCCATTTCATATGTTAGATATCATGTGTTCTGTGATTAACTGATGCTGAAAATTTGTGGTTGTGAGTTTGTTTTGAGAGTCAGGATTTGAGTTGTTCACAAAATTACACACACCTCCTTCAAGTTACATTTCTGATGTGTAATGATTTTCATAACCTCCATGACACAGGGTTAGAGGTTAGTTAGAAGTTTCAGCTCAATAGCCACGCTCAACAATCAACAGCGAACATTTATTATTATTTATTGTTATTTTTATCATGAATCATCATTTATCATTCCCTACTTTAATCACTTTTAATCATTTTATATAATCATTTTCCATATTAATGCTGTAATGATGCATTTGCCTCCTAATGTTTCTGGACCTTTGGGATGAGTAAGCTTAGCCACACACTGATTTTTACTGATTTACTGATTTACTTGTAATTTCATGATTATAATGACTATTCTCTGTCTTCCTTCTTTTCACTTTGATT
This sequence comes from Ictalurus punctatus, assembly GCF_001660625.3. NCBI lineage: Eukaryota > Metazoa > Chordata > Actinopteri > Siluriformes > Ictaluridae > Ictalurus > Ictalurus punctatus. The sequence goes on along the minus strand of NC_030426.2, from coordinate 24,745,943 downwards.
ATTAAACATTTAATTAATCCTAAAGGGGAGTGTAGAATATTATGTATTTTAAACTCCACTCAATGCTTCCTGTGTGTTGTACGTTTACTCCTTTACATTTTGAGTACTGCATCGATAATGGACTGTGGTTGCTATGCGTTACTTGGTAGGATCTATTTTCTAGACTTGGGACACTTTGAGTTTCCAGCCACAGAGGGTTTGTAAGAAAGAGAGTCAAAGGTTACAGGTGTTTTGGATGATGATTAATGATTAAATGAATAAATGAATAAATTCTGTCTCCATCCCTCCACTTTTGTGGCTGCCTGCATCTCTTTATGAAGAAAAAACTTCACTATGAAATTCTGTGCTTCAGGTCTTTCTCCTGGTCAAAATAACACACTTCCAAAAACTTGACAAATGAAACAAAAGCAGCAGCAGCTGGAATGGGAAATGTTATGCGATCATGGACTTTGTAATGTTGGAATTCTGTTCTTATTCCCTTCACATTAAGAACAAAAAGCAGTTAGACAGATTCAGGGATATTTCTGGGGGATATAAGAACATATTCGGATACAGTTTCATTGTAATTGTTAGATCCTTGGCTACGCACCCTTCTACTCTTCAGTACTCACAGACAATGGTCTGCTTACCCCTGGCTCCGCCCACTTACAGGCTTCTTAACATGACATGAACCTGGACTATTTCAGTACTGACCTGAACAATTGCTGCTCCAAAGCACTTATAGTGGTCATGCACGTTACACACGCACAATGTGATTCGAGCCTTCTCTTGAGTTTTGGTCACATTTTTATTCTTACATGGATGTAGTGCTTCCCTCCTGTGTGTCTCACATTATCCTCTAGATGGCAGCAGCAGCATCAGACCAACTCACAATAAACACTTTAACTCTATTGATCACTGCTGTAACTCTCCACCTGTGGACTCAGAGCTGTGTTTTAAATGAAGATAAATCAGAAAAGCAAGAAATAAACCCCAACAGGACATGCTGTGAGAGGAAAATTATCAACAATGCAAAGCGGTTACTCTTACCACCCTGAAGACTAATTTTTTCCTGTGACAGCATTTATTAAAGTATTTAATTTATTTTATACCACAACAATTTTCCAAACGCTGACATTTTGTTAGATTTATTATAGAACAACACGCTTTTATCTCTTTACACTGTAGTTACATTCAATAATAATAACCATTTACAGTTACATTTAATAATAATAACCATTTACAGTTACATTTAATAATAAGATGCTATAATGTATCTTATGACGCTATAAGATACTATAATGATGATTTTTTAGATTCCTTCATGAACTGCTGTTTTTTGTAGCTAGATTATATGTTTACACGTACGATATTTCCTCATATTTAAAAATGTAAAAATGCGTGACGTGTGCTGTGATATGAAGTGGTGAAGCTTACGCAAGTCAACACACACTTATACATTTACAAAGTCAAGTGTGACAGTTTGAATTCATTTGAAAGTGTCTCTGCTGCATTTTGCTCACACACTTCACACACACGTTTGTTGTGAGCAGTTTCCTCACAGAGACAGAAGCGGAAGTGGACGTGGTTTCACTTTCTGGTTACGACAGATCTGGGTGGGTCAGAGACTGTGACAGACTTTTAAGCGAGCCTTTGAAAGAACAGGAGCTTTAATATCTTTCTGAAGTGGAGTTGGTGTGGAGATCTGGGAGTGTGAACTCAGGATGAAGATCTTCCTCATCTTCACCCTCTGTCTGATCTCAGGTAAAGAAATGCACTTCAGAATAATCCTCACTATCAGCAGCAGTGTTACAGGAAGGAAGGTTTTGCTCAGATGGATGTTTGGTGTTTTGTTAGATGGAGGAGCCTCCAAGGAAGTAACAGGATATTCAGGAGGAGGAGTGCTTATCAAGTGCAAGTATCATACAGAATACACACAAAAACAAAAATATTTCTGTAAGGGTTCATGGCCAGGCTGTTCTAATCAAATAATGACAGGAGCTAAAAACGAGTGGATAAATTCAGGAAGATTCTCACTGTTTGATGACACCAAATCAGCAGAGTTCAGTGTGATGATCAGAGAGCTCACTGTAGAGGACACTGGGACGTACCAGTGTGGAGTTGATATATCCTGGGGAAATGACATTTACACACCTGTGGAACTGAAGGTAAAGGAAGGTGAGTCTCCCACCGCTGCCTTCTGTTTATCTTCCTGAACATTTAGCATCATTAGCATTACCTACACTGAAAGTACAAACAGTAGGATTTTCTATATGCTATATAATGCTTATTTATAATTATATTACAGTGGTGTTGAATGCTCAGTACTGATTGGTGTTGATTCATTTTCTATAACAGCAGCTCTGACATTAGTGCTGACTGAAAATCTCAGGTTTATGCGAATGAGCTCAATCTAGTACATTATTGTTTCTATAGTAACAGCTAGTTCACAGGGACTTTTACCACATAATGTACCACATTAATAGATGTGAAAACACATTATTTAATAACAAAAATATATTTTCCTTGATATGGTTAGTTTTTCTGCGAAAGGCTGAATGTTTAATGAATGTTTATTCAGCAGTTAAACAGAGCAGATTGAACTCCTCACTTTTTCAGTAACATGACGAGCTGCATTATGATGTCAGGTCCACCATGGACGGTCTCCGCAGAGGGCACGCGTGTTTTTGAACTTCTTATTTAGTTTTAGTTCCTGTGTTTGTGCTCACCTCAGGTGTATTTCTCCTGATTAGTTTCTCTATTTAAGTTCTGTGTTTTCTCTCCTTAGTTGCTTGGTGTTTATGTTTTCCCCTGTCATAGCCTTGTCTTAATTTTGGTTGGTTTTGCTAGGTCTTGGTTCTTTTTCTGTCTTCTGGTTGTTTGTTAGTTGTTTATTTAATAACGCTCATCTGCACTCACAACCGTCTCCCTGGATTTTGTACATATGTATTTTGGGTTTGTTTTGTTTTGGGGGAGAAAATAAGAGGCTGGTGATGGAACGACTGTTTATCTCATAAATTTAATAATAATAATGTCACGTTTCAAGGTAGAGACGGATGCAAATGCAGAATTTACAGTTTTAATAAAGAAACAAACAAAGTGCAAAACACAAAATGGCATGGACACCAAACACATGGACAAAGAAAGGCTAACGTGAGATAAAGAGGGCAATGCAAACTGTGACTATATACAAGAGTGCTAATTACCAGGAAGATGAATCAGGTGCAGGTGGTCATGTGACTCTGGTGCAATGGCTGTTGGGAAGTGTAGTTCAGTGTTCCCTTACTGATTTCATGACAAATAATAATAATAATAATAATAATAATAATAATAATAATAATAAAACACTTAGTGGTGTCGTTGACAAATACTTAGCTCCAATGGTGATTATTTTCATTAAAAACACGCCCCCATGTGTTTTATTTCTTACTTATGTACGTTGTAACCGTGATATGAACTTGCTTTTAACAGGGGGCTCGGTCTCTAGAGAAGTGAGTGCATATGCAGGGGGAGGAATCAACATCAAGTGCAGATATGAGGATGAATATAAAGACAAACCCAAATCTTTCTGTAAGATGGGAACACATCAGTGGTGTTTTAATCCAATAACAACAAAACTACACAGTGAATGGTCACATGATGGCAGATTCTCAATTCAGGACAGCAGAAGTGCAGGATTCTTCAGTGTGTTTATCAGAGAGCTGATTACGCAGGACACAGGAACATACGCGTGTGCTGTTGATGTGTCTGATGAAATACAGATCTACACTGTAGTGAAGCTGAAAGTAACAGAAGATGAGGAGATTTAATTATGTGTTTTATCAGAAGAAACATCAGATTTATATGTAAATTTACTGTATAACTGTCTAAGTGTTGTTAATCAGAGCTAGGACACATATACACATATAAACTGATCTGATGGTTGTGATTTGCAGATCTGTCCTATGAGAAGTCCATCAGTAAGACTGTCCATGTAGGAGGAGATGTGATTGTCAGCTGTAAATACCCAGAATCCCTCAGGAGTGACTCCAAGTTTCTCTGCAAGACGAGGCTGCAACGTGCTGCTTGTTCTTATAAAGAATCTGTTAAAGAAAGTAGAAAATATGTAAATGAGGGGAAATTCTCCCTGTACGATGACAGAGCAAAACAATTGATGACTGTGAGTATTAGAAATGTAACTGAGCAGGACTCTGGTGAATACTGGTGTGGAGCTGAAGCAGCCTGGACATCTGATCATGGAGACAAGGTTTATTTCACACAGATCGACCTGACAGTTACTGGTGAGTTTGTAGAGACATGGAGACATGTTGTCTCAGTCAGTATTTCTGAAGTTCCACACATAGAGAATGTACACTGTATTGTGTTGCATCTGTGCTGCTATCAGTCATTTACTAGATTCACTCACTTAATGTCTTTCATTATCTAACTAAACTTTTCACTGCTTTAGATCCACATGTCCCAGTTTCAACCTCGATAGCAACACAACCTTCATCATCATCATCATCATCATTATCACCATCTGAGCCTCCTCCATCTTCTCTTCTAGCAGGTGATTCTGCTCAGATCCTCATCACCCCCAGAGTCTAACTACATGACTTTGATGAATCTGATCCCTTATGAATGATCAGCATGTAGGTTAAAGTGACGGTCTGTTTGTTTCTCTTCCAGGATTTCCAGCTTCCACTGTGATCACTGTGTCTGTAATTCTGCTGCTGCTTCTGATTGGAGTCATATTCCTCATTGTGATTCTACATAAGAGACACAGGACGCAAAGTACACACTCACACACACACACACACACACACACACACACACACACACACACACACACACACAAACCACCACCACCATAGAAAATGATGTTGGACTGCTACGTGACTGATTCTCCTCCCAGTTAGTGTTATAGTCATATAATCAATAACACATCAGACTCATGTCAAAAGGGTTTCAGTCATACATGTGGTGTCTGTACTTATAAAGATTAAACTAACACTTGTTCTTTTTCTTTCCTCATCTTCCTGCAGGCCCAGGAACAATGACACCAACTTACAGAGAGGTGAGTACAAATTAACAGTAAAACAACTCATTGACTCCATTAATTAATTTGACAAAACATTTCAAGTTTTTACAACTTCTAAAACTTCTCTTTTTTATTATTATAATTTCAGACAAATGGAGATTATGAAAATGACCCAAATGTGCTCCATTTCCAGTCAAGACAAATGACCAACCAATCAGATTCAGTCTACCAAAGTCTGAACCCCAACACCAACCAATCAGATTCAGTCTATCAAAGTCTGAACCCAAACACCAACCAATCAGATTCAGTCTATCAAAGTCTCAAGTGTTAAACTGACCAGTTGGACACAGTTGGAGTCAGAAATTGCCCTCTAACCAATGAGATTGTTGCTGCCAGATTCTCTATTAAACTGGACTGGCCTCTCATTTGAAAATTATTCTAGTTTCAAACTAAATTGTGGAATAACCTGTCAAGATCAGATGACGTAAATGAATAGTTTTTCAAAAAGCCAGTTTATCGCTGTTCAGAAGTTTGCTATATGCTTGGAAACCAGCACATGGAAGTGCTGAGAGCCTTCATCCTCATCCTGAAATGTGGTCAAAGAAAGTGTATAAAAGATGCCATTTCATATGTTAGATATCATGTGTTCTGTGATTAACTGATGCTGAAAGTTTGTGGTTGTGAGTTTGTTTTGAGAGTCAGGATTTGAGTTGTTCACAAAATTACACACACCTCCTTCAAGTTACATTTCTGATGTGTAATGATTTTCATAACCTCCATGACACAGGGTTAGAGGTTAGTTTGAAGTTTCAGCTCAATAGCCACGCTCAACAATCAACAGCGAACATTTATTATTATTTATTGTTATTTTTATCATGAATCATCATTTATCATTCCCTACTTTAATCACTTTTAATCATTTTATATAATCATTTTCAAATGATGCATTTGCCTCCTAATGTTTTTAGAACTTTGGGATGAGTAAGCTTAGCCACACACTGATTTTTACTGATTTACTTGTAATTTCATGATTATAATTACTATTCTCTGTCTTTTTTATTTTCACTTTGATTATTAAACATTTAATTAATCCTAAAGGGGAGTGTAGAATATTATGTATTTTAAACTCCACTCAATGCTTCCTGTGTGTTGTACGTTTACTCCTTTACATTTTGAGTACTGCATCGATAATGGACTGTGGTTGCTATGCGTTACTTGGTAGGTTCTATTTTCTAGACTTAGGTCACTTTGAGTTTCCAGCCACAGAGTGTTTGTAAGAAAGAGAGTCAAAGGTTACAGGTGTTTTGGATGATGATTAATGATTAAATGAATAAATGAATAAATTCTGTCTCCATCCCTCCACTTTTGTGGCTGCCTGCATCTCTTTATGAAGAAAAAACTTCACTATGAAATTCTGTGCTTCAGGTCTTTCTCCTGGTCAAAACAACACACTTCCAAAAACTTGACAAATGAAACAAAAGCAGCAGCAGCTGGAATGGGAAATGTTATGCGATCATGGACTTTGTAATGTTGTAATTCTGTTCTTATTCCCTTCACATTAAGAACAAAAAGCAGTTAGACAGATTCAGGGATATTTCTGGGGGATATAAGAACATATTCTGATACAGTTTCATTGTAATTGTTAGATCCTTGGCTACACACCCTTCTACTCTTCAGTACTCACAGAAAATGGTCTACTTACCCCTGGCTCCGCCCACTTACAGGCTTCTTAACATGACATGAACCTGGACTATTTCAGTACTGACCTGAACAATTGCTGCTCCAAAGCACTTATAGTGGTCATGCACGTTACACACGCACAATGTGATTCGAGCCTTCTCTTGAGTTTTGGTCACATTTTTATTCTTACATGGATGTAGTGCTTCCCTCCTGTGTGTCTCACATTATCCTCTAGATGGCAGCAGCAGCATCAGACCAACTCACAATAAACACTTTAACTCTATTGATCACTGCTGTAACTCTCCACCTGTGGACTCAGAGCTGTGTTTTAAATGAAGATAAATCAGATAAGCAAGAAATAAACCCCAACAGGACATGCTGTGAGAGGAAAACTATCAACAATGCAAAGCGGAGTTACTCTTACCACCCTGAAGACTAATATTTTCCTGTGACAGCATTTATTAAAGTATTTAATTTCTTTTATACCACAACAATTTTCCAAACGCTGACATTTTGTTAGATTTATTATAGAACAACACGCTTTTATCTCTTTACACTGTAGTTAC